>NW_017306962.1:302748-326548 GCF_000935625.1 Nanorana parkeri | reverse complement strand
GTAGCCGTTTGTCTTTTCCCGCTGTGATAGATGCAGCTCGTAAAACAGTATGAGAGATATGAAAGGTTGCACACGCCAGATAAATGGGTCCCATTATTCTCCCAATCAAGTGAAATACCTCTTCTCCACGTCCTCATTTGAATGATAATATAAGCTGCACAATCCTTCCCTACTTCTATTGTCACAGAGTGGAGCTGCTCCCTGCGGCTGGCTGAAAGGTAACCTTGACTGCTGCCACCATGGGAAGCTCTGCCGGACACCCTTTCACTGCTGAAACCAGCCCCAGCAACTCAAGTAAAGAATGTCAAGACCAAATAAAGAGGATAATTACTTGCACCTTCAATACAGTCAGCTCTGTTCCTTTTACATCTGGTGACATCCATGTCTGTCAATAAAAGTGTTCCTCAAAGAGTAGTCACAACTAATGCAAGAGTAGTTTTAGACAAAAGAAGACCTATAGATTTACATAGCTTTTGATGGGTCTCATTCAATTTCACATGCTTTATTCATTACAAAAGACAACACATTGTCATCAGCATTGTAGAAACCTCATCATCACCCTTAGCATAATCTATGTTTTTCCTTAATAAAATGCTACTTCTTCTACAGCTGGAGGACATGTATGGTTTAAGAAATGAATAGCAGCTTCTATTAGTGATCATACATTTTTTAAAACAACATTCTTTATAGAACTGGAAGATCAACCTTAGATTCAGAGGAGACCCCCAACTGTGGAAAGGAAATGGGAGGAAATATGATTCTGGCCCTGCACCAGGGTCCTTACTTGGGGTGTAACTAAACTCCTCTGGGCCCTGATATTTTAGGTCTGTCACTTAAAACTGAACTCCAGGCAATCAGGTCTCCTCCCAACCCCCCGCCCTTTGACTGGACAGGATAAGGAGAAAAAGCACACTGATGTGCTTATCTCTCTGTCAGTCTACTCTCTTCCCCTATCAGCATGTTCCTTCTTACCTAGAGCAGGAAAGTGGGAAAGAAGAGAAAGAAGGAGAGTGGAAAATGAACAAGTATTCCATGCAGGGTCACTTTATATTATCCCTCCCCAGCAGCATCTACTTACCTTCCAGTCACTTTCCCACCAGTCCATTAAGCCACCAAGAGCAAAAGAAAGTTGTAAGAGAGGGGTGGGTGACTAAAGAAAACTTTAATGAGCAAAGAACAAGGTTCCGTCAGGTGTATTTATTACATTTATTAGAAATAAACATTTACAGTATTTCATTGCAAAGGATTTCCAGAGCACTATGGGTTACTGAAGGAGAGGCAGCACTAGTTATCTCCTTTCAGGCCATGCTGTCCCCATCATTAGATGGAACGATACAGAGAGAGGCGGCAATAGAGGTATTTTCCACTGCTCTGACACAATCATTTGTGTGTGTAAATTTCAGCTTGAGATGTTGAACGCTACAATTAAAAAAGTGTTTGTACAGCAAAGAAGGAAACTGAGGAAAATGTGAAAAGGAGATAAGAGTCCCACTTGCTGGCTCACAAGGGAAATACTAAATATGTAATATTTTAATATTTCTATTTCAATTTCAAAACATTTTTATTGGTTTTACATAGCGTATGTGAGATAACAACATTTCGATTGAAGCAGTTACAAACACCATACAGATAAGAGGCAGAGTCCAGACATTTTGTGGTGAGTGCGGTCTGTGATAAACAAAGTGCCTCCTCGCAGGGAAGCTAGGCAATTATTCAAAGCATATAATTAAGTCATCTCAAGGAGCCATTGCTCCAAATTCGGACCAGGACCACGAGGGGACCCGTCTGGGTTACCGCCCTCGTGTTCCAGAGCCGAAAGCATCGCTAAACTCTGATATAACTTTTTATTAAGAATAGGGGGGAACAGGAAACACTAGGATCACACGAGGAAGGGTGGGGGGTGTAGGAAGGGCAATCGCACCAGGGACTCTGATCATCTTAGAAGTATGTAAGACTCTCCAACGGAAGCTCAGGGTGTGCATAAGCTATCCAAGGGGACCAGATTTTTTGGAAAGCCTTTTGGGTGTCCAAAAGGATGCTAGAGAGTTTCTCGTTTATGAAAAATGAATCTATCCTACGGCGCACATCTTCGAAAGATACAAATTGCTTTCGCCAGGCTTGGGCAATTGCCTGCTTCACTGCTAGAAGAATATGCACAGCCAATTTTTATTGAGATTTTGTGAGCGTCGACGGCTTGAAGTGTAGGAGTGCAAACCCTGGGTCCCTTGTTATAGATGTGTGGAAAAGAGAGCGCAGGAGAAGGAAGGTCTTAGACCAAAGTCTTGTTAACATAGGGCAAGTCCACCATGTATGAAGAACGTCTCCCTTGGCTGCGCAGCCTCTGAAGCACAGAGCTGAAGTTGAGGGGTTTAGATGAGTCAACCTTGAAGGGACCATATACCATCTCATCATAGATTTGTATGCAGTCTCCAGGGAGGTGATGTTAATCATACAGGAGGCAGTCAGTTTCCATACCTGTTGCCATTCATGAGGCGGCTTAGATGTACGGAGATCTAGCTCCCATCTACGCACATATGCATGTTCCAATGGGGAAGACACTGAGTTGAGGTGTGAGTATAGAATAGAGATCAGTTTAGGTTGCATAGGCGAATGGTAACATATGTGTTCAAAAGTTGTTAACGCTGGGAGAATAGATTTGTTAGCAATCAGGGAGGAAACCCAGTGTCTAAGTTGTAGGTATTGGAAATGTTCTCGGAGGGGGATTTGTAAGCGCATAGGTGTCCCATCAGAGTGCCACCTTATATTAAATGTCCCCATGAGAGTGCCCCCTTACATTAGGTGTTCCCATGAGAGTGGCTCCTTAGATTAGGTGTCGCCTTCAGAGTGCACCATTGAATTAGGTGTCCCCATGAGAGTGGCCCCTTAGATAAGCTGTCCCCATCAGAGTGCTCCCTTACATTAAGTGTCCCCCATGAGAGTGCCCCCTTAGATTAGGTGTCCCCATCAGTCTGCCCCCTTACATTAGGAATGGGCACCTGCAGTGATCACGGTCTGTAAAGAACCGCTGCTGGGTCTGTATCCGGACCTCGGTCTGCCATTTAGGGATCCCTGATCTATGGGATGGAGAATTGGGGGTACATGATTGTCTCAAAACAGCAGCAAAAATTCCCTCCACTTTGTATTATGTACTTCTTTGTGTACTGTTAGTATACTTATAGCTCGGTCATAGGCTAATGCTAACTTTAAGTATTTTTAGCCCCTGTCATCTTTAAGCTGAGCCTGGAAATTTGTAGTTGTGGACATTTAGGCCAGGACTGGCAATTGACTGAGAAGGATTCTTCTTCAGCTTCAACTTCCTTTCTTGGCCAGCATAAACTGGACCTTAATGGAGCTATACCCTTACTATGCAGAAGGCCTGGAAGGCAAAGAGTTCTGAACTCACACTCACCTCTAACAGCAGGCCTGGGAGGCCAAAACTAGACCCTTCACACACACACATCCTCTCCCAGCTATGTCTGGGAGGTAAGGAACTTTCTATAAGGTCTCCCCAAATATGTATCCCCCTTCTCCTCACTGACTTAAACCTCCCAGTGATTGGTCAGGGTGAAGTAAATATGCATTGTATCTTTTCACTGGAGAACACTCCCTAGCAACAGGCAGAAGCAAACAATGTCTACTGAACCTAGTTGACAATAAGAAGCCGAGCTCAGACTGCCTATCTGCAAACACTTAATTTAGAATAGGGGCACTCCAACTTCCTGCAGAGTCCCTAAACACAGGGTCGGATTTCCCACAAGGCAACCCGAGTTTTCTTCTGCCCGGAGTTCTTTAAACTCTAGCTTTGTTAAACTTTTTTTGTAGAACCACAAACCTCAGCCCTCCTATAACAGAGTTTTAACATTAAACATCAACGCATAACCAGCTAGTATGTAACTCTGCTGATGAGTTTTCTCTTGACTGCATTTGTTTTACTAGATTGTAATGTTCATAGCTATCATGACAGAATTTTGAATGGGCTAGTGATGGTTAGACATGTGCGATTCGTTTCGTTACGAATCGAAATTCGTACGAATTTTCCTGAAATTCCGAATTTCGGAGCATCCGAAATCCGAATGGCAGTTTCCGAATTATATCCGAAATACGAAATTCCGTTGACGTATTTTCGTTCCATTACGAACATTCGTTATGATGAAGTTAAAAAGCAAAATACCTTTGTTAATATTGGAGTGGTAGTTGTTTTTTTATCCGAAATACGAAATTCCGTTGACGTATTTTCGTTCCATTACGAACATTCGTTATATTGAAGGTAAAAAGCAAAGTACATTTATATTGGAGTTGATGGTAGTTTTTTTTTTAAGTCCGAAATACGGAATTCGGAATACGGAATCCGTTAACGGAATTCGTATTTCGTTTTGGTTGACCAATCAGAGGTTCTCTTCTGCTGCTGAGAGTTGCATTACAAATACAGGTAGGAAATACGAAATTCCGTTGACGTATTTTCGTTCCATTACGAACATTCGTTATATTGAAGGTAAAAAGCAAAGTACATTTATATTGGAGTTGATGGTAGTTTTTTTTTTAAGTCCGAAATACGGAATTCGGAATACGGAATCCGTTAACGGAATTCGTATTTCGGATAAAAAAACAACTACCACTCCAATATTAACAAAGGTATTTTGCTTTTTAACTTCATCATAACGAATGTTCGTAAAGTTACGAAAATATAACCGCCACTAACAAAAATTCGGATTTCGTACGAATCCGAATCCGAATTGAGTTCAGTTACGAATTACGAAATACGAAATAACGGATATTCCGAAACGAAACGAAACAGAACACATTTTTTGACGGCGCACAAGTCTAGTGATGGTTCGCAGCCAATCTCTATGCTTTCTAGGGAAGAGTTAGTTAAGAGTTATGCCAGCCTTACCCAGGCCATGGATGTGATGGAAACGTTCTTCTCATTTACATAGCATCATAACTAAGGTGTCAGCAATGTAAACATGTATCTTAAGAAGAGCTTCTCTGGACTAGTAAAAATAATTAGCTAGCGCTCAATCACAGCAGTTTCCAGGCTCATCTCATTCTTTATTATCTTAATAAAAGAACAAGACTTTCTGTACTATCAATTTTCACTTTGGTTTGCTACGCTCCTTTTTTTTTTTCCAGATATGCATCTACATTTCCCTTTAGACTAGGATAAAATTAATGTAACTTGATTGTAAAAGCTACTTAGAGACTATGCTTATTTTGTTTATGCCTCTGCTCTTCTCACTCCAGATTCTCTGAGCAGAAAAAAACAATACAAACGAGACAATTTTATGGCATACGGTGGGCTCAGACTATGTAGAGAGCAAATGGTACATCTTCTAAATTCCTGCTCTGCTGACTCCTCCAGCAGTAAACAGGCTACATGATGATACACTATGTTGCCAAAAGTATTGGGACACCACTCCAAATCATTAGATTCAGGTGTTCCAATCACCTCCATGGCCGCAGATGTATAAAATCAAGCATCTAGGCATGCAAACTGCTTTACAAACTGGGAACAACAGCAACTCAGCCACGAAGTGGTAGGCCACGTAAAATGACAGAGCGGGCCCAGCGCATGCTGAAGTGCACAATGCGCAGAAGTCCCCAACTGTCTGCAGAGTCAATAGCTACAGAGCTCCAAACTTCATGTGGCCTTCAGATTGGCACAACAACAGTGCGTAGAGAGCTTCATGGAATGGGTTTCCATGGCCGAGCAGCTGCATCCAAGCCTTACATCACCAAGTGCAATGCAAAGTGTCGGATGCAGAGGTGTAAAGCACGCCGCCACTGGACTTGAGTGGAGACGTGGCACGCCGCCACTAGAGAAGTGGAGACGTGTACTCTGGAGTGACGAATCACGCTTCTCTGTCTGGAAATCTGATGGACATGTCTGGGTTTGGCGGTTGCCAGGAGAACGGTACTTGCCTGACTGCATTGTGCCAAGTGTAAAGTTTGGTGGAGGGGGGATTATGGTGTAGGGTTATTTTTCAGGGGTTGGGTTTGGCCCCTTAGTTCCAGTGAAGGGAACTTCTAAGGCATCAGCATACCAAGACATTTGCAACTTTTTGGGAACAGTTTGGGGATGGCCCCTTCCTGTTCCAACATGACTGTGCGCCAGTGCACAAAGCAAGGTCCATAAAGATATAGATGAGCAAGTTTGGGGTGGAGGAACTTGACAGTTCTGATCTCAACCCGATAGAGCACCTTTGGGATGAATTAAAGCGGAGACAGCGAGTCCGGCCTTCTCGTCCAACATCAGTACCTGACCTCACAAATGCCCTTCTGGAAGAATGGTCAAACATTCCCATAGACACGCTCCTGTTATAGCGGCAAAGGGTGGGCCAACTCAATATTGAACCCTACGGACTAAGACTGGGATGCCATTAAAGTTCATGTGCGTGTAAAGGCAGGAGTCCCAATACTTTTGGCGTGTGTTTTGACTGGCAGCTTAAGAAACATTGCTGTCAATGGACAAACGCGCATGCAAAAACGCAACATGCTTCTGACATGCGTTTCCATTGAAGTCTATGGGGGAAAAATGAGCTGCAAACTGCCAAAAAAAAACTCATGTACTTTTATCTGCATTTGGCATTTTGCTGCACAGGTGTGAACAGGGGTCATTAAAAATAATGGGATTTCTTGGTTGGGCGTTTAAAAGCGCTTTTTCTACTGCTCAAAACGCTTAGGTGTGAACCAGGCCTTAAAGCAGAAGTGTGACATGTCCATGTTCCTGGGGTCTCCACTGCTTGTTCTGCATCCATTGGGCATACCTTAATGATGTAACTTCAGTGCATGCACACTGGAATGACACTGGAATGACACTATGATGGTATGCAGCTCCATTTTTGCCATCTTACAGACATCAAGAGAGTGGACTAGGAGTGTACACTGCACTGTGCATTACCACAGCTATAGTACTGTAGCCCCTACCATGTTTAGTGGAGTGGCTTCTAGAAATTTAGTGATTGCTAGAGCTGTAGTCAGTTTGGTTGAATTATATTGGTCATTCATCTGGTTCCAGGTTCCTGGTTAATTCCAGGTGTACTGACGTCCTGACAAAGCCCCAGGGGAGGGGCGAAACGCGTCAACATTTCTGTGCCTGATTTGGATACCGCGTCCCACTGGGGAACACGCTGAGACTACACCACGATGGCTACAAAATGATACGCAAAGAAGCAAACAATCTACTTGAAGCCAGAGACCAAACAGAGATGGGGAAAACCGGTTAGTACCCGATAAGCACCAAGTAAATCAAATTGCAACAAATTGCTACACAAGAGACTTTATAGTGCCTTCTTAAAGCTGGATGTCCGCTTATGCTGGCAGCATTGGATCTGTAATCTACAAATGCACTGGTCCCTGTGTAGTTCCCCGTGATTGTTTTGACGTGTAAATGCATATACAAGAGGACTTGTTTGAGCACAAAATTGTATATATTCAAGAATTCCAATTAATTACTCTGACGGTCATCTATCCCGTCTCTATTTTGATCTGGACTGACTAAATACACCTTGATTCCGAGGCGGTCACTCCAGCTGCTACAATCAAAATAAAAGGTTATATCAACCATCCAAATCGAGGATTCAACAATGCTCATCTCCCTCTAAGGTGTTTCACACCAAGGTCTGCATAAGGAAACCAAAAAGTCTGCAAACCAGCTGATCAGCATATAATTCCTGCTGCATAATATTCCCAAATAACAGGCGGCATGCCCTCATTTAATATATGCAAGTCCAGGTGGACATAATCAGGTTGCTGATATGCTGGTCAATTGCAAACTTCATACCAAAGAAATTGACCCTTGGGTGTATTGATATCCCCACAGGTGGGTCCATAGTTTATCTGGTCAGGAGTGTATGCATGCATAAATGTGACATGACAAACTTTGTCAAAAAGATTTTTAAAAAATCGGGTTAGGGATTTGATGAAGTACTGTTTTATATTGAATTACATGTTAAAATTAAATAAATGAATTTATATTTTTTCTATACGGTCTGGAAGTAATTTAATTGGTCTGCACATGGAATCACATTGTGCGACCTGCTCTATTTCTTACTATAACATTGATTGTACCTGCCTGAGTGGAGTGCAACTCTGTTGCACTGTGGGACAACATTGTGAGTGTGTGTGTGCACTCCACCAGTCAATTACTATTACTCTTATAACTAGTGGTGCATGCTGGGCATATATACTCAGGGGAACTCCCATGTGCTCAATCCAGTTCTGGGATAGCCCAGAGTCCAGTCAGGGCTGGGTGCAGTCCAGCCTGTCCCCGGGCTAGTCCTGGTGGTGGGGATCCTCAAGTGCTGGAAATGCTTTGCTAGGCCTCAAGCCTGGAGGAGGCCTTTGCTACTGATCGAGGAGGAGAACTGGGAAAGCTTATAACTGCTGGAGGTTCCTGAAATATAATGGACCTCAGGAGCAAGTCTGGTGTCTCTCTCTGTCTATTCAACGGTTGCCCATTTACCCAGTGTCAGATTGTGCTCCTCTGGAATCTGCACTGGAATTCTGAAAGGGTCTGGTGAGTCTGGAGTCTGTCTATTTTTCTCATAGATGTACTAAGCCCTAAACCCTCTCTCCCTATTCAGGAGTTCTAATAAAAGTTCTTCAGCATCATACTTTAGCCTAGATCTCAGCTCTGTTGGTCACTAGAAGAGGGCGGTAATGCTAGTTGGGCAGTTGGTTGCTAAAATCCCTAGACAGGTTAGGATGACCCAGATATTCCAGCGGCTCCTCTGGGGGTGAGCGCTATCAGTGCCGGACTGGGACAAAAAATAGGCCAGGGCATATTAGACTGAGCAGCCCAATCATGTGACCCCAAAGGTCAAACACTGAAGTGCAATCGAAGGGCAGGGCCAGTTGCTGGTCAGTAGAGGAGGGCTACAGTTGACACACATGCTTGCAACAATATAGGAAGCTTGCTACAGAGAAATCTTGTGATATCCTCAACGGATCTCTGCCTTCCCAGCAGTCCTCCGCACCCCGTGCACGGTGTACAGGTCAGTGCTCCCGAAATGGCGCTCAGAGTTCTCCAGCAACACTGGTACAATACCACCAATTCCATACATAGGCGGACCACAACAACACCTGTGTAATACACTATATACCTGTGTAATACATTACATACTTGTGTATTTAGTATATTACACAGATATGTAGTTTATTACGCAGGATTTTAGTACAGTGGTGGAGCATGGCAACTGGTGTGCCCCTGGTAGTTCTGCCACTGACTCCAAGCTGTAGTGGACTACAAATCCCAGCAATACATTATACAGCAATGCAGAATAATAGTATATGAATTTGCTACATTCTTTGTGCTGCTGCTCTGCTCTGGGGTGCTGGTCTGATGTATCGGGCGGAGGATCTCAGGAGTGGTGCAGAGGGTCTCAAGAGAGGGAAGATGTGCAGGCTAGAGGAAGCACTGTAAACAGGCACCGTGTGGTTCCCAAGAAGGCTGCTGTGAGTTCCCCAGCAAGCGAAGGACAGCCACTTCAGTTTGAAACTTTAAAGCGCTGGTATCTGTTTTTGGTATTGGGGAATTTTCACAAGTACAACTATTCATGAAAATGCCCAATATCTGCACCAATACCAATACTGGTATCGGTATCAGTGCATTCCTAATTACAATAAGTATTAATTTCACTGATTCGCAGTAAACTCAGGGCTCTGCAACACGATGGCGCAATAGACTCAGCACTCTGCGGCGCAATGGACTCAGGGCTGTGCGACGAAATGGCACAATGGACTCAGGGCTCTGCGCCGAAATGGCGCAATGGGCTCAGGGCTCTGTGACGAAATGGCACAATGGACTCAGGGCTCTGCTCTGCGACGAAATGGTGCAATGGACTCAGGGCTCTGCAACGAAATTACGCAATGGACTCAGGGCTCTGCTATGCAGAGAGAGAGGGACATTCAGGGCGATTAAAACAAAATTAAAAAACAATCATAATGGTTCCTCTTGCTCAGTACTGGCTCTGAGGAGGGAGGGGGTGAGAGATAACGACCCCCCCAACTACCCCCGTGGCACCCCCCACGCTATACCAAAATACTAGTCATACACTGCAGCAGCCTGCTCAGTTTTTTCAGTCCGGGAACTAGCAAGATGCCCCGCCTCCTAGAGCTCCCGCATTGTACACGGCGGCAGGACTGGAGGAAACAACCCTGCAGTGGCGACAGGCTTGAGAGCCCCAGCACCTCCGTTCTGCCTGGGGAACAGTATAGCGCCCCCCCGGGCCATTTTACTGACCGCCAATGTAACAAAAGTATTCACACTGACCGCCAATGTAACAAAAGTATTTGCACTGACCGCCAATGTAACAAAAGTATTCACACTGACAGCCAATGTAACGAAAGTATTCACACTGACCGCCAAGGTAATGAAAGTATTCACACTGGCCACAAATGTAACGAAAGTGTTCACAATGACCGCCAATGTAACTAAAGTGTTCACAATGACCGCCAATGTAACAAAAGTATTTGCACTGACCGCCAATGTAACAAAGGTATTCACAATGACCACCAATGTAACAAAAGTATTTGCACTGACCGCCAATGTAACAAAGGTATTCACAATGACCACCAATGTAACAAAAGTATTTGCACTGACCGCCAATGTAACAAAGGTATTCACAATGACCACCAATGTAACAAAAGTATTTGCACTGACCGCCAATGTAACAAAGGTATTCACAATGACCACCAATGTAACAAAAGTATTTGCACTGACCGCCAATGTAACAAAGGTATTCACAATGACCACCAATGTAACAAAAGTATTTGCACTGACCGCCAATGTAACAAAGGTATTCACAATGACCACCAATGTGACGAAAGTATTCACAATGACCGCCAATGTAATGAAAGTGTTCACAATGACCGCCAATGTAACAAAAGTATTCACACTGAACTCCAATTTAACAAAGGTATTCACAATGACCACCAATGTAACGAAAGTATTCACAATGACTGCCAATGTAACAAAGGTATTCACAATGACCACCAATGTAACAAAAGTATTCACAATGACCGCCAATGTAACAAAGGTATTCACAATGACCGCCAATGTAACGAAAGTGTTCACAATGACCGCTAATGTAACGAAAGTGTTCACAATGACCGCCAATGTAATGAAGGTATACACCATACGCATGCTTGAACTTACCTTGTTCTTGCAGTCTTCAGGCAGTTTTTTCTTCCTTAGCAGCGGGGAAGGGTCGGGGCGGCGGCATTGATTTGCATATGAATTAGCCACAATATTTACATATGAATGGGTCACGTCCAACTGTCTGCAGAGTCAATAGCTACAGAGCTCCAAACTTCATGTGGCCTTCAGATTGGCACAACAACAGTGCGTAGAGAGCTTCATGGAATGGGTTTCCATGGCCGAGCAGCTGCATCCAAGCCTTACATCACCAAGTGCAATGCAAAGTGTCGGATGCAGAGGTGTAAAGCACGCCGCCACTGGACTTGAGTGGAGACGTGGCACGCCGCCACTAGAGAAGTGGAGACGTGTACTCTGGAGTGACGAATCACGCTTCTCTGTCTGGAAATCTGATGGACATGTCTGGGTTTGGCGGTTGCCAGGAGAACGGTACTTGCCTGACTGCATTGTGCCAAGTGTAAAGTTTGGTGGAGGGGGGATTATGGTGTAGGGTTATTTTTCAGGGGTTGGGTTTGGCCCCTTAGTTCCAGTGAAGGGAACTTCTAAGGCATCAGCATACCAAGACATTTGCAACTTTTTGGGAACAGTTTGGGGATGGCCCCTTCCTGTTCCAACATGACTGTGCGCCAGTGCACAAAGCAAGGTCCATAAAGATATAGATGAGCAAGTTTGGGGTGGAGGAACTTGACAGTTCTGATCTCAACCCGATAGAGCACCTTTGGGATGAATTAAAGCGGAGACAGCGAGTCCGGCCTTCTCGTCCAACATCAGTACCTGACCTCACAAATGCCCTTCTGGAAGAATGGTCAAACATTCCCATAGACACGCTCCTGTTATAGCGGCAAAGGGTGGGCCAACTCAATATTGAACCCTACGGACTAAGACTGGGATGCCATTAAAGTTCATGTGCGTGTAAAGGCAGGAGTCCCAATACTTTTGGCGTGTGTTTTGACTGGCAGCTTAAGAAACATTGCTGTCAATGGACAAACGCGCATGCAAAAACGCAACATGCTTCTGACATGCGTTTCCATTGAAGTCTATGGGGGAAAAATGAGCTGCAAACTGCCAAAAAAAAACTCATGTACTTTTATCTGCATTTGGCATTTTGCTGCACAGGTGTGAACAGGGGTCATTAAAAATAATGGGATTTCTTGGTTGGGCGTTTAAAAGCGCTTTTTCTACTGCTCAAAACGCTTAGGTGTGAACCAGGCCTTAAAGCAGAAGTGTGACATGTCCATGTTCCTGGGGTCTCCACTGCTTGTTCTGCATCCATTGGGCATACCTTAATGATGTAACTTCAGTGCATGCACACTGGAATGACACTGGAATGACACTATGATGGTATGCAGCTCCATTTTTGCCATCTTACAGACATCAAGAGAGTGGACTAGGAGTGTACACTGCACTGTGCATTACCACAGCTATAGTACTGTAGCCCCTACCATGTTTAGTGGAGTGGCTTCTAGAAATTTAGTGATTGCTAGAGCTGTAGTCAGTTTGGTTGAATTATATTGGTCATTCATCTGGTTCCAGGTTCCTGGTTAATTCCAGGTGTACTGACGTCCTGACAAAGCCCCAGGGGAGGGGCGAAACGCGTCAACATTTCTGTGCCTGATTTGGATACCGCGTCCCACTGGGGAACACGCTGAGACTACACCACGATGGCTACAAAATGATACGCAAAGAAGCAAACAATCTACTTGAAGCCAGAGACCAAACAGAGATGGGGAAAACCGGTTAGTACCCGATAAGCACCAAGTAAATCAAATTGCAACAAATTGCTACACAAGAGACTTTATAGTGCCTTCTTAAAGCTGGATGTCCGCTTATGCTGGCAGCATTGGATCTGTAATCTACAAATGCACTGGTCCCTGTGTAGTTCCCCGTGATTGTTTTGACGTGTAAATGCATATACAAGAGGACTTGTTTGAGCACAAAATTGTATATATTCAAGAATTCCAATTAATTACTCTGACGGTCATCTATCCCGTCTCTATTTTGATCTGGACTGACTAAATACACCTTGATTCCGAGGCGGTCACTCCAGCTGCTACAATCAAAATAAAAGGTTATATCAACCATCCAAATCGAGGATTCAACAATGCTCATCTCCCTCTAAGGTGTTTCACACCAAGGTCTGCATAAGGAAACCAAAAAGTCTGCAAACCAGCTGATCAGCATATAATTCCTGCTGCATAATATTCCCAAATAACAGGCGGCATGCCCTCATTTAATATATGCAAGTCCAGGTGGACATAATCAGGTTGCTGATATGCTGGTCAATTGCAAACTTCATACCAAAGAAATTGACCCTTGGGTGTATTGATATCCCCACAGGTGGGTCCATAGTTTATCTGGTCAGGAGTGTATGCATGCATAAATGTGACATGACAAACTTTGTCAAAAAGATTTTTAAAAAATCGGGTTAGGGATTTGATGAAGTACTGTTTTATATTGAATTACATGTTAAAATTAAATAAATGAATTTATATTTTTTCTATACGGTCTGGAAGTAATTTAATTGGTCTGCACATGGAATCACATTGTGCGACCTGCTCTATTTCTTACTATAACATTGATTGTACCTGCCTGAGTGGAGTGCAACTCTGTTGCACTGTGGGACAACATTGTGAGTGTGTGTGTGCACTCCACCAGTCAATTACTATTACTCTTATAACTAGTGGTGCATGCTGGGCATATATACTCAGGGGAACTCCCATGTGCTCAATCCAGTTCTGGGATAGCCCAGAGTCCAGTCAGGGCTGGGTGCAGTCCAGCCTGTCCCCGGGCTAGTCCTGGTGGTGGGGATCCTCAAGTGCTGGAAATGCTTTGCTAGGCCTCAAGCCTGGAGGAGGCCTTTGCTACTGATCGAGGAGGAGAACTGGGAAAGCTTATAACTGCTGGAGGTTCCTGAAATATAATGGACCTCAGGAGCAAGTCTGGTGTCTCTCTCTGTCTATTCAACGGTTGCCCATTTACCCAGTGTCAGATTGTGCTCCTCTGGAATCTGCACTGGAATTCTGAAAGGGTCTGGTGAGTCTGGAGTCTGTCTATTTTTCTCATAGATGTACTAAGCCCTAAACCCTCTCTCCCTATTCAGGAGTTCTAATAAAAGTTCTTCAGCATCATACTTTAGCCTAGATCTCAGCTCTGTTGGTCACTAGAAGAGGGCGGTAATGCTAGTTGGGCAGTTGGTTGCTAAAATCCCTAGACAGGTTAGGATGACCCAGATATTCCAGCGGCTCCTCTGGGGGTGAGCGCTATCAGTGCCGGACTGGGACAAAAAATAGGCCAGGGCATATTAGACTGAGCAGCCCAATCATGTGACCCCAAAGGTCAAACACTGAAGTGCAATCGAAGGGCAGGGCCAGTTGCTGGTCAGTAGAGGAGGGCTACAGTTGACACACATGCTTGCAACAATATAGGAAGCTTGCTACAGAGAAATCTTGTGATATCCTCAACGGATCTCTGCCTTCCCAGCAGTCCTCCGCACCCCGTGCACGGTGTACAGGTCAGTGCTCCCGAAATGGCGCTCAGAGTTCTCCAGCAACACTGGTACAATACCACCAATTCCATACATAGGCGGACCACAACAACACCTGTGTAATACACTATATACCTGTGTAATACATTACATACTTGTGTATTTAGTATATTACACAGATATGTAGTTTATTACGCAGGATTTTAGTACAGTGGTGGAGCATGGCAACTGGTGTGCCCCTGGTAGTTCTGCCACTGACTCCAAGCTGTAGTGGACTACAAATCCCAGCAATACATTATACAGCAATGCAGAATAATAGTATATGAATTTGCTACATTCTTTGTGCTGCTGCTCTGCTCTGGGGTGCTGGTCTGATGTATCGGGCGGAGGATCTCAGGAGTGGTGCAGAGGGTCTCAAGAGAGGGAAGATGTGCAGGCTAGAGGAAGCACTGTAAACAGGCACCGTGTGGTTCCCAAGAAGGCTGCTGTGAGTTCCCCAGCAAGCGAAGGACAGCCACTTCAGTTTGAAACTTTAAAGCGCTGGTATCTGTTTTTGGTATTGGGGAATTTTCACAAGTACAACTATTCATGAAAATGCCCAATATCTGCACCAATACCAATACTGGTATCGGTATCAGTGCATTCCTAATTACAATAAGTATTAATTTCACTGATTCGCAGTAAACTCAGGGCTCTGCAACACGATGGCGCAATAGACTCAGCACTCTGCGGCGCAATGGACTCAGGGCTGTGCGACGAAATGGCACAATGGACTCAGGGCTCTGCGCCGAAATGGCGCAATGGGCTCAGGGCTCTGTGACGAAATGGCACAATGGACTCAGGGCTCTGCTCTGCGACGAAATGGTGCAATGGACTCAGGGCTCTGCAACGAAATTACGCAATGGACTCAGGGCTCTGCTATGCAGAGAGAGAGGGACATTCAGGGCGATTAAAACAAAATTAAAAAACAATCATAATGGTTCCTCTTGCTCAGTACTGGCTCTGAGGAGGGAGGGGGTGAGAGATAACGACCCCCCCAACTACCCCCGTGGCACCCCCCACGCTATACCAAAATACTAGTCATACACTGCAGCAGCCTGCTCAGTTTTTTCAGTCCGGGAACTAGCAAGATGCCCCGCCTCCTAGAGCTCCCGCATTGTACACGGCGGCAGGACTGGAGGAAACAACCCTGCAGTGGCGACAGGCTTGAGAGCCCCAGCACCTCCGTTCTGCCTGGGGAACAGTATAGCGCCCCCCCGGGCCATTTTACTGACCGCCAATGTAACAAAAGTATTCACACTGACCGCCAATGTAACAAAAGTATTTGCACTGACCGCCAATGTAACAAAAGTATTCACACTGACAGCCAATGTAACGAAAGTATTCACACTGACCGCCAAGGTAATGAAAGTATTCACACTGGCCACAAATGTAACGAAAGTGTTCACAATGACCGCCAATGTAACTAAAGTGTTCACAATGACCGCCAATGTAACTAAAGTGTTCACAATGACCGCCAATGTAACGAAAGAATTCACAATGACCGCCAATGTAACAAAAGTATTCGCACTCACCGCCAATGTAATGAAAGTATTTGCACTGACCGCCAATGTAACGAAAGTATTCACAATGACCGCCAATGTAACTAAAGTATTCACAATAACCGCCAATGTAACGAAAGAATTCACAATGACCGCCAATGTAACAAAAGTATTCGCACTCACCGCCAATGTAACGAAAGTATTCACACTGACCGCCAATTTAACAAAGGTATTCACAATGACCGCCAATGTAATGAAAGTGTTCACAATGACCGCCAATGTAACAAAAGTGTTCACAATGACCGCCAATGTAACAAAAGTGTTCACAATGACCGCCAATGTAACAAAAGTATTCACACTGAACTCCAATTTAACAAAGGTATTCACAATGACCACCAATGTAACGAAAGTATTCACAATGACCGCCAATGTAACAAAGGTATTCACAATGACCACCAATGTAACGAAAGTATTCACAATGACTGCCAATGTAACAAAGGTATTCACAATGACCACCAATGTAACAAAAGTATTCACAATGACCGCCAATGTAACAAAGGTATTCACAATGACCGCCAATGTAACGAAAGTGTTCACAATGACCGCTAATGTAACGAAAGTGTTCACAATGACCGCCAATGTAATGAAGGTATACACCATACGCATGCTTGAACTTACCTTGTTCTTGCAGTCTTCAGGCAGTTTTTTCTTCCTTAGCAGCGGGGAAGGGTCGGGGCGGCGGCATTGATTTGCATATGAATTAGCCACAATATTTACATATGAATGGGTCACGGCTTATTGATATGCAAATTGCAGCAGCCCACTCATATGCTAATATCTCGGCAGGGACAGTGCAGGAATAGCAAGCTCAGGAGACACCACAGAGCAGACAAACAAAAGTGTTCACAATGACCGCCAATGTAACGAAAGTATTCACAATGACCGCCAATGTAACAAAGGTATTCACACTGACCGCCAATGTAACAAAGGTGTTCACAATGACCGCCAATGTAACGAAAGTGTTCACAATGACCACCAATGTAACGAAATATTCACACTGAATGCCAATTTAACAAAGGTATTCACAATGACCCCCAATGTAACGAAAGTATTCACAATGACCGCCAATGTAAGAAAGGTATTCACAATGACTGCCAATGTAACGAAAGTGTTCACAATGACCGCCAATGTAACGAAAGTGTTCACAATGACCGCCATGCAACGAAAGTATTCACAATGACCGCCAATGTAACAAAGGTATTCACACTGACCGCCAATGTAACAAAAGTATTCACAATGACCACCAATGTAACAAAGGTGTTCACAATGACCGCCAATGATAACGAAAGTATTCACAATGGCCCCAATGTAACAAAGGTATTCACAATGACCGTCAATGTAACGAAAGTGTTCACAATGACCGCCAATGTAACGAAAGTGTTCACAATGACCTTCAATGTAACAAAAGTATTCACAATGGCCACCAATGTAACGAAAGTGTTCACAATGACCGCCAATGTAACTAAAGTATTCGCACTGACCGCCAATGTAACAAAAGTGTTCACAATGACCGCCAATTTAATGAAGGTATACACCATACGCATGCTTAAACTTACCTTGTTCTTGCAGTCTTCAGGCAGTTTTTTCTTCCTTAGCAGGGGGGAAGGGTCGGGACGGCGGCATTGATTTGCATATGAATTAGCCACAATATTTACATATGAATGGGTCACGGCTCATTGATATGCAAATTGCAGCAGCCCATTCATATGCTAATATCTCAGCAGGGACGGTGCAGGAACAGCAAGCTCAGGAGACACCAGAGAGCAGAGAGAGCTGGGTGAGGAGGTGTTTTTCCGCACTCCCCCACCAGCGCCCTCTAGCAGCCTCTTGTGCGGTAGCGCCGGCTCTGCACAGAGCCAGCCATCGGGCATAGCGGACTGGCCCGAACACAATCAGGTTGATTGTGTTCGGCCCAGCCCACCGGGCAAGTGCTTGGTTTGCCATATGGCCAGTCCGACCCTGAGCGCTATAGTATACACATAGCACACACAAAAAACATAAATTACTAGGGGGAAGGGGAGCTTTTTGGCAGCAGATATACACAAAGTCTGTTCTTTGTACATTCTACCTTACAGCAATTTTTTTTTGAATATTTCTTAAACACTTTTGTAATCTTTGTAATGTTAATGTTCTTTTCAATATGTGTGAATGTTTAACAGCTCGATATGTACACACATTGTTCAATGCATAATTGCACCTATTTAGTTTCTGTGGGTCATATCAATAAGCATTTTTACAAAGAAAATCACTTTCTTGCCCAATGCTTTACAACAAAGCACATGCATTTTATGATATATTTGGTACCATAATCTGTATGGTTATAATGTTCCTTTGTGTTCTCAGCCCAGCTCCATAGAAGCCATGCTTTCCACACACTGCACTGATGGGTAAACAGCATGAAACCGCTGTATGCAGTTTGGAATATTTGTTGTAATGTGTTGAAGGTCAAGTGTGTTTTATTTACTGTATGAATGAGCTTTGGGGGCCCATTAAAAATAATGGAAGCATCCATGTAACATTGTTCATAAATGAGGTTAAATAGACTCCATGAAAGAAGACTTGTAACTCCAGGCAAAAAGCTTAACTCGCTTCTTGAAGAAGTGGTCATGGGGACTTCTTAAGTTGTGATTGCTTTGTTAGGTGATGCTCCAGTTTCAGACAGCCGCAGAACAAGTGCAGATGAAAACAGGAGCAAAACAGGTGCAAAACACGTGCAGTTGGAAAAGTAGTGCAAGCTTAGGTCAAAACAGGCGCAAATGTTAAAAGACAGATTTGCACATAAAAAAAATGATCTAAGAGGCTAAAACTGTTGCAATTGCTTTGATATATTCCCCCCATTGTAATCTACACTCACGAATGTATGTTTTATGATTTTAAAGTATTAAAGCAATGAGTAGCCTTTCCTCCAGTTTAACTTATCATTAATTTTCCCATTGTCAGATGGCAACGAAAAATCTTCCGATAGGGGGAAGAACTGGCCCAGCTTTGAACATAATGCATTTAAGTGTATGAAAGGGCAAAATAAAAAAACAGCTGCAATCCATGCACTAGTGTTATCCCTTTAAAGACCCTACATGTGCAGAAAAATACCTGTTGATTTGCCAGATATTTATGCCCAGGACACTGCCAGAGTTTTACACACTATGTACATTTGTGAAATAGCATATTTTTATTTTATCAATCGTAATCTGATGAAGTTCATTAGGCAAAGTTCCATAATAGAGATGGCATAATATGGAACATTTCAATAACATTTGTACAAAAGAACAAACGGCAACATTAAATCAGTTAAAGAAAATCGTAAACCATTTCCTTCATTTGTACTCTATAAAGTGCATTTGCAGGCATGACACAATTTACATTTATACAATCACATGTAAAAATGATTCATGATCACCCACTAAAAGGCAGTTAGAAGACCACTAATATAATCTTTTATTTCCCCACGTTTTTATCCATAGTGAATATACTGAGTGTTGACTTGCTAGTTAGGTTTAGGTATTAATCAATATACACCATTTTCTAACTCACTGCTCTTCCTGTCTTTAATCCACACAACAAAAAACATAACTCACTAGACGCTAAACTTGTATGCCAGAAATTTCAGCTAAAATAAAGGTGGTAGAGACAGCCATAGTCTAAGCTTAAACTATCAGGTAACCTGGAATGCGTGCACGAGGTTTTAAAGCACCACCCTATGCATTAATATGGAGACATTGAGGTTTATTTACTAAAGACAGATAGGCTGTTCACATTACAGGGGAATTTGCACTATACAGGGGAAGCTTCCCATAAGCTTAGGGAATGTGGTGAAATTTCACTTTGCAAAGAATACCCAATCGGGTGCAAGAAAACTAAAAAAAAAACTATTTTTGCTTGCCCATGATTGGATGATTGAAGTCAGCAGGGCTTCACCTCTTTCAACCCCATTATGTCATGTGCCGTATGCATTGCTCTCTTTTTATAAAGCCATAACTGTACTGACGGCAATGAATAAATGAAAACCACAAAAATAAAGGATATACATACAATTGTCAAGCAGGGCAAAGTGAGAGTGAATCTCCTCAATGGGGACATTGAATATTGTGTAGAAATGGTGAACATGCCCTTTAATCAATACCTTGTTTTGTTGAGGGCTGCTATGTTTTACACTGCCCATGTTCTTTTCAGATGACAACATGGTTCATGTTTTTCTGTAATTTTAATGAAAAAGCCATCGGTTTCAATTACAGAGAACAAATTAATTAATGATTTCATATAGTGTAGCTAGACCTTTAATTCCTGAAGGAACAACCCATCAGGTTATCAATAGTTCAGTTCATTAAATCTCAAACAGATCAAGATGGAAACAATAATTAAAGAGCTAATTACTCTTAGCTTGTATATCTACTATTATGTTTATGGTTCGACATTCAATGTATTGAAAACATTTGCAAAAGTAATTGCACAATAGAAACGTTATAAATGACCCTTTATCATGAGAAGTATTTTTTTTTATACCTAACTTAAACATTCTAATTATAAATAGTAGGGATGCACTGAAATAACATTTTTAGACCGAAACCAAAACTAAAAATGTTGTCAGATCGAAACCGAAAATTACTTTTTTTCCAACTTTTTCAAAGCCAGAAAAGAGAGCGAGGAGAGACAGCCATGGGAGAGAGGGTGGAGAGACAGTCAGGAGAGAGATAGCAAGCAACACATCTGTCTGAAGCAGAACCACTTTGCCCTTCAAGACTTATCTGCACCATGCGTTTCAGATACCTCCTTGCTCCCCGAGTTCCAGTGTCTCTCTGTGTCCCGTGCCTACTCCATGCACTCAAGTTGGAACACCAGGACCCCATGGTTGCTCATGTCCGCTTGACATTGTGACATCTTATGTCTGGGTTTCAGCTGGCCTGAAACCTGGACACAGCGCATACAGGACTCAAAACTCGGATTGCCCAAGTGAATGCCGAACTGGTGGCAACTCTATTGCTGAGCCGGTCACAGAGAGACCTTTGGGATCTCTACACCAGCTCAGTGACTAGAAACAGGGCACGCGCTGTTGCGGTTTTGGTGTTGCGCTCGGGGTGATGAGGGTGTGCCAAGCTCACCTGGAACACCCAGTGCACATGCCTATGGGCCAGAAATCCGCTATAAGTAAAATATAGTGTAGCACAGGCTTAGTATTGCTTTTTCTTAATATATGCAGAGTATTGCTCTCTGAAACTGCATGACATCTTCTGGCTTAACTGATAGCTCACAGAGACTGAAGGAGAGACTCTATTGGTTACTGCTTTGGCTAAGAAGGAAGCCAACCCCTAACAACAAAGGCAAGCAAGAACTTGATTGGATAGCAGCCAGAAGAGCTGTGATTGGCTGAGAGGCAGTTGTGTGGCTACACAGAGACGACAAGGAGGACAGACTGAGGGGAGAGAGTAAGACACAGTGAGAGAGACAGAGACTGGTATGTTGCAGCCTGACAGGGGAAAGTGTCCCTTGTGCTTGTTTCCTGTGTACCACCAGATCTGGGATTCCTGTGGAGATTTCTAAAGGGAGGTGCAGGCTTGAGAGGGGAGTTTTTCCTGTTTAATTCTTCCCTGTCGCCTGATCTCTGAAGATGTGCTAACAGTGCAGTGATATCTAGAGGCGGATTCCTGTACTGCCATCATCATCATCATCCTGTTTTGGAAGATCCTGTGGCCTGTGTTGCTCTCATCGCCATCCAGTCAGCTGAGACAGCTATCAAGATACCAATTGCTGGAGGGAAGATACATCAAGTGCATCTAATGGTGAGAGATCTTCTGCCATCCTTGTGTGATTGCTTAATCCTGCTAGATCCCATTAACTGGCAAGGCAGCTCTATCTGAAGGGAGATCACCACCTTTGTTATTATTATTGGTTACCCTGCAAAGATACCCCTTTCCATCCTGTGGATTACAAATATTGTTTACCAAAGGCTGAGTACTCCATCACAGAATTTAAAGGGCCCCAACGCATGCAGACTTTGGGAGTGTGTAGAATTCCCACTGGCCAGTGGTTAGCTAGAACCTATAAGACCTAGATAGGCTGTTATAGTCATATTGCTTTTAGATAATTGTTGAACAGTCTTGCTGTATTGTGTAACTGACAGTGTCGTTCACCACTCGCTCAGTGCATTTCAGGCAAGGCCTCCCACTGGCGGGTAAAGTGAACGAACACCAATGCTGGTTTAATCTGCTGAGCGATTGTATCATATCATTGCATTTGATATTGTTATCCTGTTATTCAGTTTATCTTTTTCCAGGGCTTATTGCTAGTTTAATAAAGCCCACCTAAAAGTATAAACGGTGTATTGGTGTTACTTGGGTCCAGACTGAGGGTGAGTCATCACTGGTGTGGGACAGAAGGCCCGTATATTACAGCGGCCCTTGCGGGGGTAGCGCTACATAGCATCTTCTTTTTTAGACTGTCATTATTTTACTTTCAACCCTGTTGTCACAGGGTCACTTCAATTAAAGTTATGCATAGCCCATGTATATGCCTTTTTTAGATTAAAGGAACATATCAAGGATGGTTAAACCATGCACAAATACCCTCTTTGTATTGACTAATGCTGTTTGCGTTTTTTTACGTGCTGCTGGGCTATGAGAAGCTGCGAGCTGAAACTAGTTGTTAGTTGTCTTAGATAAATTCTCTTATTCACAGAGGTGCTGGATGCAGAAGAACACCAGTGTCAAACCGCTTGGTCTTTACACATTCAGTGGGGGATTGTGGTATCTACCAATGCGTAATAAGTAATGTCAGTGTTCCTGCATCGTAAAGCCAGACATTGCAGACAGCAAGATATTGGGCAATGCAGAGTAGCGCAGTGCTTTATTACTCGATACACCCTTTATCTCCAGACTCAAACACAAATCAGAAACAAACACTAAGGGGTCTATTCACGAAGCTGCCGAGGGCAGCCGAGTGAATGACCGATCTAAAGTGAAGTGAGCCGAACACTGTTCGGCTATTCACTTCAGGCTGGTACGGCTAATTTCAGCCGTACATCGGCTGAAATCAGCCGTACATCGGCTTGCTTCGTGTGGCTTCGGGTCGGCCGAACATGCTCAGCATGTTCGGCCGACCCGAAGTGCAGAAGGAGTTCGACTCAGCCGATCCAACATCTGGATCGGCTAAGCCGAACCTCCGGCAGGCTACTCGCTGCTGTTCGGGCTATTCTTAAAGATCCCGAACAGCAGTGAGTGAATAGCCGAATGCCGCCGAGAGGTACCGAGCAGAACAGAAAAACAGTGAAAAAAGTTTAAAAAGTAAATAGCAAACGATTGTGCGGAGCTAGCAGTGACAGCTAGCTCCGCCCAATAGTTTCCTATTGTCCGGCGGCTCTGCTGCTGGTGAAAAAAAAAACAAACCAAAAAAACTCTCACGGGCGCTCTGGGAGCCTCCCACTCCCAGCCGCCCAGGAGAGAAGCACTGATGTGTCTTTTTTTCTTTATTCTGACACGATCGATGTCAGAATAGAAAAAAAAATACATTTTCCCATTGAAAAGCATTGGGACATTACGATTGGCTATTTCAATTTGCAATAGCCAATAG
>NW_017306962.1:301238-301584 GCF_000935625.1 Nanorana parkeri | reverse complement strand
ACCGAGCAGAACAGAAAAACAGTGAAAAAAGTTTAAAAAGTAAATAGCAAACGATTGTGCGGAGCTAGCAGTGACAGCTAGCTCCGCCCAATAGTTTCCTATTGTCCGGCGGCTCTGCTGCTGTGGAAAAAAAAAACAAACCAAAAAAACTCTCACGGGCGCTCTGGGAGCCTCCCACTCCCAGCCGCCCAGGAGAGAAGCACTGATGTGTCTTTTTTTCTTTATTCTGACACGATCGATGTCAGAATAGAAAAAAAAATACATTTTCCCATTGAAAAGCATTGGGACATTACGATTGGCTATTTCAATTTGCAATAGCCAATAGTAAACTAGCATTGTTCCCGCC
>NW_017306962.1:292586-300991 GCF_000935625.1 Nanorana parkeri | reverse complement strand
CAGCCAAGCCGATGCATATGCGTTCGGCTTGGCTGAGCCGCTCGGCCATGATCGGGAGCTGTACGGGCTATTGTCAATAGCCCGTACAGCACCCCTTCGGTTCTCCTGAACCGTAGGGGTCCTGGAGCAGAAGCTAGCCAAAGGATCGGCCGAAGCTACGGCCAGATCCTTCGGCAGCTTCGTGAATAGACCCCTAAGCTTTAATTTTAACTGTGGGGATAAGGCTCAATGCTGCTTCAGCAATTCCAGGACATGTGCCACAAGCAGAAGCTATAGTAAATGAAAATAGACGTTTGCATTCATCAAACAGATGAAGAGTACATTTGTCTGTGTAGCTGCCCCTCCAAGTGAACTATGAAGTGTTCTTGTGCAACCTAATGGAATTAACTACAAATTTACTGTCCCTATGATGACCATGCTAGCTATTTAAATGACCACTTAAGGCTAATTTAAGATGAAGCTTGCATTAGTTTCATGCACCTAAGTTCAGCTTTTATCCATAATTTCAATAAAAAGAAAAACCTCTAGTATTGTACTAGACTTGTAAAATGTGCATACAGTATATAGTCAGTGGTGACTATTCGGCAACATAAATGGTGTTAAGTTGACCAGTTGGGGCTGTAATTGGAGATCACAGATAGTGAATTGTTACATATGTGTGAGAGGGTTAAACCACTCAGAAGAAAGTAGCTCTGCTTTTGCTGTTCAAACAGTATTATCAGCAAAGTAATGAACAGGTTTGTGTCAGTTCAGGGTTTCTAAAGAGATACAGTGCTGTTTAATGTAATCCCTTGTTTTCAAAAGAGGCCAATTAAACATTGCTTTGTAGAGCTTTGCTGGTCCCCAGTGCCATGCTTGGGCTTAGGTTATTGTTTTCTAGCATCAGTTCTCAAGGAACCGTGGCAAACCAGGTTTTGAAGACATCTGTGTGCCATTGGATCTTTATATTTCCCAATTCACTTGCAACACTCTGTCAATATAAAGACAACATTAACTGAGCCTACAATACCTTGTGGACAGTGCCAACCACTTCTAGATAGTCACAGTACACTGTAACAGATGAGTGGACCTGAAAATCCTAGTTTGGGTATGCATCTGATGTGAATTCCATTCCATAATATCATGGTACGTAAAGTCATCATAGGTTTTATTCTTGTATTTATATGGAAAAACAGTTGGGGATTCCCATTAATCAAACACATATAGATCACGTGTGCTAAAGCACTATTATTTTCTTTGGGTTTATTTAATTTGTTATTAATTAATAATATGTTATTGTAATCATGTTGGCAAAGCAGGCCACACATTAGATGGAGGATGGATATAAGCACATGACCTCACCCTCTTTTGGCCAGATTGGGATATAAATATGCATACAAGTATTGGGCAAGCATGCATATCTATACAGCGTGGACCCCCTGGATGGCCAGCCTTAACTAAGGAGAACAATAGTGACCAGCCAAGAAAATCCAATCCAACCTGGCCAGTTGCATCCCTTCAGAGAAAAATCAGCCAGAGGTGTCTATTAGCATGTCAAGGTGCCAAAGACGTAATGATCACTGCCAGAACTGGGCTAATTCGGATGACCGAAGGCTGATTATACTTATGCTAGTTGTATGTAAAAATACATTTAGTTTTAAAGTAACCTGCATGGATAAATCTTCTGCCCAGCCATACCTTGGGCAAATACCATTTGCATAACATACTGACACTAGATGGAGCCAAGGAGCACTCAAATTTCTTACACTCCTCGGCTCCATCTAGTGGTGGGAATGCTGCATGAATGGCTGGACGTATAGCTGAGCACAAGGTTTATACATCAGCCCCTATGTATTTTAGATAACATGCTTTAGTGGCAATGGAAATTCTTGTTTGCACCATGTGTGCCGTAAACTATGCATACCGTACATCTATGTACATTGTGAAATATGTAACTTTCCTAATTTGTTAAAACAATAAAAAATAATCTATTGAACAAAATTGAATAAATATATTAAGTATAAACCAGTTGTAAGCTAGGAAGGGGCAATTGTGCCCAGTGGTAAGATGGGAGCAACAGTAACACAAAAATTAGGTTTGATGAGCAAATAAAAAGCAATACTGTTTGTATACATACGATATCTTCATTACATACAATGGGAATGAATACAAAGTCTCTGAGACAAGTTCTATCTCAATTGGTGGTCTATCTTTCCTTTTCTTCCACACAACTTAGAAAATGACAATTTAAAAGCTGAATGGCTGCGCTCCAGTTAGGATTAAAGTTGAGACAAAGTTTGTCCCAGACACTTTTTATTATTCCCTCCTAATATGTTAATTCCGTTTTTCCAGATGTTACTGCAGACCTGCCCTACAGTCACAGGCCTGAAATGCCCGTACGGGGTCACGAGACCACCAGCTGGGATTCGCTCTTTTTATACAGTAACGTGTATTGTGTATGATTTGAAATGTCGATATCCTGCATTTTGTATCTTCATTTCCCCCTTAAAACCTTGATGACTGTAGATGAAAATTCCATACGGAGGAATAAATGTTAATCTGTGCTGCCAAGTTATTAGTGTGAAATGTATAGCCATGTTATTATCAGCATGAAACGTTAGCTATAGATGTCGGTCAGCATAAGGGTTAATCAAGTAATGATCTTCCATAAAGAGCAAGTCATTAGAACAATCATTTGTGAACAGAAAACCTCCCACATGCCTTCACACAGTGCCCCTTCCACTTTTATCAGCTATAATTCTATGGAAGGATTCTGGGCTGCAGTCCGAATCCTTTGCATGGCCTCCTGTAACACAGCGGGGGCCCAGGCACCATTACCTGCCCTGTAAAAGCTTCTATGCAGTTCTACATTACAGCTTTCTGTGAAGTACTATTAGAGCAGAGAGGCGCCCACTGAGCGACAGAAAAGAGACCATTTTATCGCAGAAGGTAAGTTTGAAGTTTAAGGGGGCATCGCTACAACCCCATCATTCCTGCTGCTTTAGAGGACAGAAAAGGAAGCATGTATCTAGCCAGAGAACGAGAGGGAGAGGGGAAGAGAAGCAATGTGAAAGGTTGGAGAGACCTCTGCAGTCTCTAAAAGTCATGCACCAGGAAACCTTGAGAGATGGATGTGTTATTCTATTGCATGTCCACATAACATAGTGGAGTAATGTACTCTTTGTGGGATCAATACTGTTATAAATGCTGTATTAATGGAAGGACAAAAGGGAGAAGTGCAATATGGGCACATGTGGCTAGCACACAATTAATGATAGTGTATTAATGGTTATTAATGTCCATTCACATAAAAGGAATTCACTTATGCATAGAGGAGTAGTTCGCCCTCGCTTACCACCCATTATAAAAATAAGACAAAACAATCCTGCTTTCCCAGCTAAGCTCTTCCTATGTGTTAACCATTTTATCACCAGCTATTGTTCACATATCATGGTAACAAAAATGTTTATTGTACAGAATACAGTCTTCATTTGCACCTATCTTAACATTCAAATGCACTGACCGACACTCTTATCTTCACTATATACCAATTATATAGATGCAAAATGTTTTAGTCAATAGATCAGGAATTAGATTATTTAAAGCTAGGGCATAACTATAGCAATAGCACACCATGCAACTGCTATGGAGCCCAGTAGAACTGGGGGTCTACCTACATAATAATGTGTACAGGTCGTTATAGCCTTTTGCAAATACATTTGGATACACTAAATGTACCTACGATTTTAGGAACCTTTATAAGGATTGCCTTGAGGATGGAGGGTAGAGAGCAATGGGCCCCTAATCATTTTTCTAAAGGGCCCTATCATCAATAGTTACACCCCTTATTTAAAGCTCTTTAAAGCTTATTTAAAGAGTCCGTGATCCACTGCTGGGAGAGCAGTGTGAGTATCACACTGAGGTGTGCTTAGAGCTGAGGAAAGCTACTAAGGACGGTATATGCTACAAAGTACTGTATGTGCTAAAGAAGGCCGATTATCATGAAAGCTGCATGAAATGTTGGCCTTTATGTGAACAGGGGAAGGCTACCCTGTGGATGACCAGAGACATTGTGTTTGTCCTTTTAATAAACTGCGTTTTACTTGAATTTCTTGGACTACAGTCGAGTGTCCTTGTTACAGTTTGTAACCATATTTGTAACCATATTTGACTACACAGACTTTTATATACTGTATTGTATCCATAATCTTGTAGACCCGTACACACACTCACACTTATACCATAATATACCAAGACTTACAATGTTATAACAATAGCAAGGTATGATAAAATATACAGAATTTGAATCAACACTCACAATCAAAAACAAGTCTCTACAGACACTATCGATACTATACCCGATACAGCACAAACATGTCCGCAGAGACACAATCGGTACTGTACTGAAACAGCAGAAACATGTCTGTTGAGACACAATCGGTACTGTATGTAGAGACACAAACGATACTATACTGCAAAGACACAATCAGTGTAGTTGTGACACAGTCAGGAACGTGTCCACAAAGGCAAAAGCAGTACCACAGCACCAAGTGAGGAAATTAACATTGGTGCAGTGGTGGGTTATGAAGAACTGGGTGCAGTGATTGTGAGTGAGGAAGTGATTGTTGGTGTAGCAGCTAATACTAAACTGCATGTGGCCACAGGGCAAGTGTCTCTGTAAAGGGTTCATCCGCACTCCCCTTACACTAACTTTACCAGCAATCTCTACTGCTTCTTCCTCCTCAACAGCTATTCACAAAACCCTGCCCTTTTGGGTATGAAGGAGCATGTGACCTTCTTTCCCATGAGAGTACTCAGGGCAAGCAGCCAATTGCTGGCGACAAGCACTGTCACATGGCTGGAGGAGTGATGTCACTGCTCCCCTGGGTGGCTGACACCAGTTCCATACACACACCACACCACTTTTGGGGACATTTATTAAACAAATGAGCAACAATTAGACACAAATAAAGTTGCCTGTTTCTGTGTATTGTGACCCTGGAATCTTGGGCAGCCAACTAAAACAGATTTGCAAAGTTCTGAGACAGATTTCTCACTGTAGATGTGACAGATTTGTACTCTTAACAGACACAATTAAAAAGTGGTCATGGTCAGGTTTTCTTCTGTCCCAGTGCTTCTTTAGGAAGGAATGTATAACTCATGCTGTAACCCTGCAGTAACTCAACCCCACTGCTTCTGTTTAGCATAGCCTTGATTAGTGACAAAATTCATAAATGTGCCTCCCTCTGGTTCTTGTAGTTGATACCTGCCCGGGAAGGATGCCCCAAAGCACTTCCCAGCAGCAAAGTTCTTATTGTTGACACAGCATGCCGAGGGTAGGAGGGTCTTAGAAAAAATGCCTGCAACCTTTCAGTGATCTAGTAATTGTGGCCATTATAAGCGCTGACCAGCAATCCAGTGGCCATGCAATTATAGGCTCTAACAGCCTATAATCGACTATAACTGGCAGTCCAGGGCGCTGAATTAATCAGCATAGGTGGCAATGTGCCCAGAAGAATTATGCCAGGCAAGCAGGTTGCCACACAGTGTTGGCCCCTAGTAGCTGTGGTGCCCTAAGCCATGGCCTAGGCTGCCTATCCTTAAATCTGGCTACGGTCATACTACACTATCCAGCTTAAAATTTTAGCAAAACTGCAATAATTATGTTTTTTGTTTTTTTTTACTGGATCCCCCTTATCATTGTATCAATGTGTACAGTTACATGACATCTAAAACTATATCTACAATTTTACCTGTTACTTGCTAGAAAAACACTCTGCAGGGTAGAATAACTCAGCGACTTCAAAGACTTGACCTCTTCCATCACATCATACACCCACTCGAATGCCATGTGTTTTTACTTTTACAGTTCATCCTTTTGGTTATAACATTTGAAGCTGTTGAAAATAAAACATTGACTATTGTAGTCACTGTTGTTTTGGAAATTTGGGTGCCAAACTGTAGAAGCAGAAATGAAATTGGCCGCACGTGGTGTTACATTTTGATTGCACTTTCTCTGTACAATTTCCTTTAGATTTACCAGTCACTATGCAATGTAAGCGCCCACCTTCAAAATCCATGCTATTTGTATCTAAGCAGGTATATAGTTGTTGCTATATGTACAGAACAATCACATTTAAATGTATGTGGACAGCTTAAACATCCAATTAATAAAACCACCAAATAAGTAAGTTCTTCTGTTTAATTATTCTTCATATTTCTTTTAATTACAATGCAATCTGACATATACACACTGCATTTTTTATTTGTTACATTTGGTTACCTTGTGCTGTATGTTTGCATTATAATTACTGTGACTATCTCTTTTATTCAACATGACATATCATTTCAATTAGGACAATATGGATCACACATATCTATGCGGTTGCCAATGTTCACAACACCAAAAAAATCTTTGGACTTTCTGTTGTGCAGTTATCATTTTGTAGCCATTATGCAATCGGTGTGGTCCTCCTTGAATCTAATAGGGCATAGTTCATAAAATAAGCAGTTACTGCCACTGCTGTGCTATTATGAATGCATAGAATACACATTACTGCACAATTAGAATGGCAAAGTTCACCCGGCAACAATCACTCTGCTTAGAAAGAAGAGCTTATAGTAGTTTGAGTAAAATATCCATTGGCTCATTAAAAGTCTGCCTTAGACTGCACAGAGAACTGTGGGGGGAAATTGATATGTGTTCTACAGTGCACTACTATGCTACTGAGCAAGAGACTGAAAAGGCATAGGTGTATATAAAAAGCACAAATGAATGCAGTTCTTTATTCAAAAATACATCATTAAATATATGTTGAGTAAGTAACTGAAATGAAACTGGTTGCAGTCCCTGTACAGCAGAGCTCAGGCAAGGGGAGGGAGAAGCAGCATGATGAGTCAGTTGTGCTGCAGTGTTCATACGCGAGTGACATAATGATAGGAGGAGAGGACAGAGTGACAGAGAGAGGAGCTCATCAGTCTGCTGCTTCTCCTTTTATAGGAGGAGAGGGCAGAGTGACAGAGAGATGAGCTCATCAGTCTCCCGCTTCTCCTGTCAAAGGGGGAGAGGACAGAATGACAGAGAGATGAGCTCATCAGTCTCCCGCTTCTCCTGTCAAAGGGGGAGAGGACAGAATGACAGAGAGATGAGCTCATCAGTCTCCCGCTTCTCCTGTCAAAGGGGGAGAGGACAGAATGACAGAGAGATGAGCTCATCGGTCTCCTGTTCTCCTTTCAAAGGAGGAGAGGACAGAGTGACAGAGAGATGAGCTCATCAGTCTCCCGCTTCTCCTGTCAAAGGGGGAGAGGACAGAATGACAGAGAGATGAGCTCATCGGTCTCCTGTTCTCCTTTCAAAGGAGGAGAGGACAGAGTGACAGAGAGATGAGCTCATCAGTCTGCTGCTTCTCCTTTCACTGTCCAATCACGGATTGGGCGGAAGGGAAAAGACCTATAAGTGTTGCCTAACTGCAGCAGAGCAAAATCAGGTATTTTGTCCTGCCAAACAAATCAGTACTCTGTGGCAGAGCTGTGTAAATCTCAGGATTAAATAAATAGAAATGCAAATCCTTTGACAGGTAAACCAGTTCATAAATATTTCATGGGTGTATTTAGCTGTTTTCCTGGAGTTCAGCTTTAAAGACATGACCTCTTTCAAACACATACCGCGACTCAATGGAACAGCAATATAGGGGTATTATGGCATGGGGAATAAAGGGATTTAGAAGTCTGATGGCCCCCATGTCAGAGGATAACATCACTGTCTCGCGCACACAGACGGCTCACTCGCTAAAGCCAAGACGTAGACAGATACGGAGGTAGCTCAGCGGAACCTCATCGCCACGTTCCCGTAGATGAATGTTTTTGTCTAGCTTTCCTTGCTGCAGAGATATAAATCAGAGCAGCCATCCAGCTACATCGCTTCTGAAGAAAACAACCATCTTTTAGAGTATGTACTTGTGTAAAAGGGGAAGGAGGTTATATGCAAATAATCTTTATAACACTCCTCTTGTACATGGCAGTGTTACAAGTGTAATAAATCCACAACGGAGACGCTCTCAAATCTCTCAGTGATGCAGGCAGGCTGCTATTTCTCATACATACACATTAGCTTATTTAATAAGGCAGCCCAAAGAACAATGATGATGTTCAAAGTGTAGCTGCATCCACTTATATCCTGCTTTGTTCAATCTGCTATAGGTCCCAGCACCTATTTAATAGAAGATGAGCATTACACATAACCCATAATAACCTGACTTCTGTCATTAAAATCACAAATGCCGATTGGCTGATGTGGTTTTATATACTCTCTCCAATGGTGTACTAAATAAAGATGTAATTGCCACATTTAAAAATAGGGATTTGTGTCATTAGTTGTGATGTGTGACACCCCCCCCCCCCCCCGCCTCGCGCTCCACTATTTATAT
>NW_017306962.1:223760-292510 GCF_000935625.1 Nanorana parkeri | reverse complement strand
ACCCCCCCCCCCCCCCCTCTATATATAATATATCTACACATGTGGATGTATACATACAGCAGCATCCTTTAGCTTTTGTTCATTGCTCCGGAGTTAGGAAGCTTGGTCTGTGAATATTAAACAGCTGTAATTATTAGCAGCGCTAATATATGTAAGCCTGAGTCAGCTGGGTGCTGCAGTGTCAGGAGCAGAGGGGGGAACAGATGCAACGTGCTAAAATTCTCCACTTTCGTTAATTGTGAAATGGAGAAAATAAAATGGAAGATGGGAAAAAAAAATTCTGAAAGGTTGTAGATTTGTTCTCAGATCCTTCTTTTAAACTGACTTCAGGCTCGGTCCTGATTTCCTTTCAGCTGCTGCTTCTATTCTAGATAATGGTGCATGACTGCCTCCTCTGGCTATTGCAGCATCACATAAACGCATATAGACTGATCTGACATTCATTGTGAGCAACAGTAGAGATGTAGTAGGGAGCGTCCGAGGCAGTGGACAGGGCTCCGGGAGTGTAAGAGGCCACAGACCATTTGTATTCAGACTCACTGATATAAAATCTATTTTAAAGCTGAATTTCAGGATAAGCAAATATTGTCTACATACAAGAGGCATGTGTATTCTTAATTGAATCTTGATGTACTTTGTGTATTTCCTCCAGATCTGTGCAGCAATCCAGTATGGAACTTTTCCTTTGTGTAGGAGGTTCCTGTAATAAAGACCAGTCACAGCTGCTCTCTCTCCTTGTGCAGGGTGACTAGCCTTGTATCCGCCCCCTTTTTTTTGTTGCTGGTCTTGTATCTGCCCCCTCCTGTTATTTTCTACAGGAAGCCTGTAGTGGGTGGAGCCCGCTGGGCCCCTCCCAAAGCTCTGCTACATACAGCACAGTGATAACAATAAAAACTGGGTTTGCAAAGGCATTTGGTGCACACAAAGTGGATTTATATCCTCTGTGGCTACTGAGGAGTTTGATTAAAAACCTCAGGCTTCTAGTCTTCTGGTATTGAACCCCTACACAGGGCTAAAGCTGTTGACAACTGTCTGAGTAGACATCAAACATGGAGTTTTCAGGCCAGCTTTGAGGAAGGGGGGGTGACTTCTGGCTTAAACCAACTGATTGGGTAGATGCACTAGACAGTCTACCCAACCCTGACTTTAGATAACCTATTGAGGAGCAATGTTCAATAAAGCTGGTTACAGATGGCTAAATTAAAGAAAGCTATTGGTGAATAGCAGTTTTCAAGTCTTTCCACAGAATCTCAGTTGGATTGAGGTCTAAGATTTAACAAGGCCATTCGACGATAAACAGTCTCTTGGTTTTAAAACATTTCAGTACAGCTTTGGCTGTGTATTTACAGTCATTGTCCTGCTTGAAGGTAGACATCTGCTCCAGCCTCAGGGTCCATTCACAGCATCTAGTGCGTTTATGACACAGTCCCGTGGTATGAACGCACTGGATTGCAGAATCAAAGTCTTCCCACGTTCTGGGGCGGGAAGGGGGAGCCATTCATTTGAATGGCACCACAGACACGCCTCCCACCTATCAGCTGGAGATCTCTGCTGTTGTTTGTTTGGTTGCTCTCCTTCCTCAATCACTGAGATTCGGTGGGTGAGTTTCTTAAGGCAAAGTCACAGTGGTGTCATATTCTTTACATGAATTTAACATTGACCCAAATTATATTTTTTATAACCCCATCCTGGCTGGTTCTTCTACAGAACTTTATCCACTTCTTGTTTAATATCTTCTTGGTCTTCAGTAGACATGTGCGATTCGTTGCGTCCCGAATCAAAATTAATTTTCCGAAATTCGGACACATCAGAATCTTTGAATCCCAATGCATCCAAATCCGATTTTCCGTTCCTGAATTTTGGATGCCGTCTGAATTTTATTAAACAACGAAATTGAATCGTACATGTGACTTTTCTGGCCAATCAGATGTGTTTTTCGGTTTAATTCATCCGAATGGGTCTGAATCCAAATATTTGAATCGCTCATTCGGATCTGACAGCCTCAAGTTTAGTTTTAGGTGTATATGGGTCACAATGTTGCCGCTACGAATATTCGTTCCTATTATAGAATACTACTTATATATACAGAATACTAAAACTGATGCTCCAAGACCCGAATGGAGTCCGAATTTCCAAATAGCATTCGAGAGCTCCTGAATGCCATTTGGGTCTGGAAGCCTCAGCTTCAATATGGCTCCCAGACCTGTATTGCTTTCTGGAGCTCTCGAATGGTATTCAGAAATTTGGACTCCCGAATGCCATTCAGCTTCAGTATTAATATCTTTATATGGTTTTCGCAACTAATATTTGTAAACTCATTCAAAACTAATGAAATCTCAGATTTCGTCCGAATTCAAAACCCAAACCGAAATTAATTTCGGATCCAAATCCCGAAAATAACAAAATATCCGAACCGAGCTGAACCGAACCAAATTTTTCCACAGCTTACATATCTAGTCTTCAGCATGCTATTTATTTAGTGAAATATACTGCTGTTTCTTGGGCATACCAAAAAAAGGTTGTTTTTTTTTAATCACTTTACCTGCATGTACAGTAGGTGGACTCATTATGGGACTTATGAAGGCAATTTCTTGCATCAGAGCATATTTTAATGTTTCACATCATAATTAGGGAAACTGTATAGATTATTATCCTGCTTCAGTATTATGGACTATTTTATGTGGATCTGTTACCTAAAATGCCAGTTAAATCCTTTTACACTCCAGGTTGTAACACTACAAAATGGAGGTGAATATGTTTTCTAAGCACTCCACTAGCAGCATTTAAAATCATTTTAATGATTTTTTATTCAAACAGAAATGGATAACAGGGTGTTTTCTTACTGAAGCTACAAGTTTAATGGTAAAAACAAACAAACATTTAAAAGTATGATACCCCTGTAAGGAATAATTAGAAAGCTTGCATTCTATTTATATTCAATAGTCATTAGAAGGTAACTGTTCCCCATACTTTTCCTTTTTACTACTCATAAGTATTTGCCGGTACCAATGTATTAAATACATAAGAAAAACATTAACAGACATATATAACTAAAAACTCATTACAACATACGTTTCAGCATTCCAGAGTATACAATGAACAAACTATAAATGACTTGATTTCAGTAAATCCTACCCCGTGCTCAGCATAGAGAGCACAGAAGCTGAATTTATTCAAGTGATGTTCAAACTACTTTAATATATTTTAAATGCCATACAGCCATTTGTAAGCCAGACATCTTGTACCCAACCCACACTTCAATACGAACATAACAGCAGTTGAACTTTCCTTCCTTATATTTCCCTAATACATAAAAAAACTAATTATTGCCCTTCCATGTTTGTGACCTTGTAAATAAATGTGTTGATATTTTCTTACTGTTGATGTAATATGGGCCCCTAAATATCAGATTAAAGATTGCAGTCAGAATTTTTTGAATCAATCAGTCAGGATAAATGTTTGAAGATGTAATAAATGGCCCTGTTACTTGATTTAAACTGTAATGTTCAGAATATAAAATATATATATTCTTCTTCTTCTCTGAAGTAGCAGAAGCAGGTTAATTGGCCTTTGTCTAAAATAAATTGTCTTTCATTTGTGTGCATGACTGTGGTAACCTTTATGGATGAATTAATAGCTCAGTGTAATCTGTAAAGTGCTGTGATGTATAGTGTCTTCATAAAACAGGCTTAAATTACAGGCCAGATATGCCAAACTGGACTCCAAACATGCTTTAAACATACTTGCCCAAGTACAGTGATTAAGATTAGAGCAGCCGATGCCGTCACCTTATGCCCCATGCTCATGAAGTTCTAATTTCAGCTGGAGGGGTTTCTCATAAACTGTTCAGTTTGAAGAGGGGCAGTGGGTTTCTTCCACCCTACTGTGTGCAATGTGGCAGTATATGCCAGGCCTAAGATGCCTTGGTTTGTTTCAGCCTCTAGCCCAGCACCCACTAGACAAATAACTGCCTTCTCAAATATAGCAGCAGCTTCAGAAACAATCTAAAGTAATTCTAAAAATTAAAAAGCAGACACTCTCCGGTGCCCCCAACTTATATATTGTGGGGTTCTGGAGTCTTGAATCCTCTTGCACTCTCATGTGTAAATTTAATTGGGAAATTCTAGTATTAGACACCCCCTGGTTGTCTGTGAATTGCAGGAAGTCAGAAGAGGCAGGCCAGTCATTGACTTTCTCAGAAAAAAAAACTTGAGTATCAGAGTGCTTTGGAATTCAGAGTTCCCAGGGTGCTCCACACTTGCATGAAGGTACCAGCAGGCATCAAATGGTGTTTGGTTTTTGAAGGTGTTTTTTTTTTTGGGGGGGGGGGTTTTGGGGTCATCAGCTTTGCTAACAAGGGAAGGAAGGAATTTTCTTGTCACTCTGCATTACTTTTTTCAGCTGCTGCTGGTCTCCCATAGTGTAAAGTATTTCAGTGACTCCATCTTCGGCTCATGAGCTTACTGGGGTATGTTAAACCTCAAAAAATGGAAACAATTCAAGTCTTCCTAGCTCTGCATCTGCAAGACTCCAGACCAGCCTGAATGACTTGATAACATACTGAGGTATGTAATACTACACACTAGGGTGCTCATGTATAAACCTTCCACCCAGCGTAAAACTGGGCGAATGCCATCTGCATGGCATTACTGCCACCAGATGGAATTACCTATGCTCCTTGGCATCTTCTAGTGGCAGCAATGCTGTGGGAGTCTTTGTGCTGGTCCCGCTTACCTATTTTAAGGTTCCTCTTTACACACTCCCTATAAAGCCACCTTTTCATGCATGCTCCCTCAATTTCACTACAGGGTGTTGGATGCTGCACAGACAGCCCAAAAGGGCAAAACACCGAAGGCACGGATCTGCTTCTCCTCCAAGACACATGCTGTCAATCACTTCCCTTGGAGGAGGAGCAGAGGGTAAGAAGTATGTGCAGTCCAGGCTGCCTGATCGTCTCCGTGCAGGCAGCGCCCTCCTGTCAGGGAAAATTGATGAATGCTGGTGCAAGAGTGCAAAAAATGGGACATTCATCTCCATTCGGGAGTTTTGGGAAGCAGCTAACAGAAATATGGAGGCTGCAGCTGCAGACATTCAGAAAAAAAAGTGTTTCAGAGCATTGGTAAATCATCTTTTCTCCTGTGTTATACTCGGCTATACATATGTTTCTATAAAAAAGATGAACCTTTAGTGTTACTCTAAAATGGTTTCTTAAACTGTATATGTATGTATCCTGCTGTGCAGCTGTGCCTTCTGCTTTTTTTTCTGTTCTGGTTGGATCCAGTTTGCCTCTCTTCTTTCAAGACATTAGTGGATACATTTGAAATTTTAATTTTTTTGGCATTCTGAAGCAAAGGATGACCTTTATTTCTTAAAAAGAGATTGGTATAGTTATAAAAGGCTTTTGTCTTTATGGCCATTCTTGAACCTGAAAATTACCTGTCTGAATGCCAGCAGCTTGTAACTGTATCATCCTTCATTGCATCTCAGTGCTACTGATTTTCTGCAACCATCTACATGCATGCACTTCAGTGACAGCTGCATGGCGTCTTATGGCTGATTTCCTGCTGGTGACAACAGTGGACCATGCCTGTGCATAGGGACAGAGCATCCTTACCCTATAACAGGAAGTGCATCAACAAGGATCTTCATGACAGGATCACCAGATATTATTCAATTAAAAGCTAAAACTCTTAAAATATTGAAAATAACTTTTGAAATTACTTTAATATGTTATAGCCTATACAGATTTTGAGTTTATGTAAACTTTAAGCATGCGCTTAAAGAGTTCATCATTAGGACACTGGGGGAATGGCTGTTGTAAATGAGGCTTTGTGAATAATACATTACAAATCAAGCAGTAATAACCATTTTGCAACATTTGTTAGGCCTTGGTGTTATTTAGAAAAAAAAATTCCTTTGATTACAAAAAAATGAATGCTTGCATTTATACAAAGATAGAGTCTGTGTATATACTGAAAATGTTACATTGTACTAGTAATACAAATAAATCAATCCCTAATAACTAGCCTTTGTTTTGTGACTGGCACAAAATACCTTTCAAAATCGTTCTTGTTTCCACCTGGACTTCATAAAAGCTATTTATTTCACACACATCATTTTTTTTTTATATTCTTTTTTAAATACGTGCAACCATCATGATCTCTGCTTTTGTTACATGTATTCATTCATCATTATGACTGGATGAGCATTCATTGATCTGCCCAGATGAATAGAATTAGCAACGTCTCTTGATTCCCAGGTAGAACAATTGAATTAACTCAATGCTACTAGACCATGTTTGTATCACAGTTTTAATCAGTAAAATCAGCTTGAAACATCTGCTCCAAAGTGGCACCTTTTTAAAACTCCCTTTAGTGTATAACGCAAAAACAGATATTTAATAAAGATGATAGGAAAGCTGATTCCAGTAGAAATAAGGAATCTGGTTGTTCTTGGCAATAGCTGTCATTGTCCTCCTTTTTTCAGACACTGGCCCCAAGCAAGGTAATTTAGAACCCTGGTAACCATTATTTTATGACCATTGGGCCCCAAATGCTAATAATCAGTGTTTTCTCTGACTATGTTTTTTCCTAATCAAAAAATGACCAAGAATGACAGTAAGATGAGACGCATTTCTGAGCTGGTCATTTCACAATATGTTCTGAGACATGGTTCTACAATTCCTGCTTTGCCAGACCTGAATCTTAGGCTGTGTAAGAAAAATTATTCAGTACACTGGCTTCTGCTAGTCAAATGTAGTAAAGTTGGCGCCTTTTAAAATTGATTTGGAGGGAAATCTAGAAGGGTTTGAGAAGAAAAAACGCAGTGTGCAGCCACAAAAAGCAACCCCAACATTAGTGGCAGTGGCTGAAATAGTAATGGCCAGCATTGACCTTAGTGACCACATTAATGCACCACAGCATTGATGGCCATGGGAGCAAAAAAATAAACCCCAGCATTGGTGGCAGGACTATTAAACTCCTTGAGTTTGTGATCAATGGATGTACTACCAAAGCCTAAGAATTGGTGGTCAGAGACTTTACTACCAAACCCCCTAAATTGGTGGTTAGTGGTTTCACCCACCTGATCACATGCCCCAGTGACGTCGGGACAGAAACATAGTTTGTTAGGTAGTGATCACTGTGCCTGATAGTACTGGCTTTATTTCAGTGCCAGGTGCTGAAATGCAAATAGTGTTCCAGCACCCTGCTGTCAAATTTCCTGGATCGTGCGTGATAGTCCTGGAATTTTGGACACTGTCCCCACAGGATCCAGAGCACTTGCAATGCAGGACACGAAATATGACAGTATATTTTTTTCTAAGGCAGCTGTAGAGCACATAGTATTGGAGCATTGCTTTGTAAAGAGGTTATAATGACAGTGATTTATAGCAGCCTCTTGTGGCATGGCCCCAGTCACTGACTGTTTCCTGAATCATGCATCTAATCTCCAGCCACTCCTGTATGATAAAAAGTGATAAAGTGATATTTCCATCCAGGTAGAAAATGGCATTTCAAAAGAAATTTTCATTTACTATCCTGAGAGACAAACTGGTTATTAAGAACGTCTTCAGTTAACCCAAGGAAATCAATGGTGTCTGTAGTAATCGATATGTCAAATGACTCACCAGCTTTAAAAGAAGCAGAAGACACAAGTTACAAAAGTAGGGCACCTCCGATATAGTGTCACAAAGTGGTTGTTTTATTTTCTTTTAGACAAATTGAATAGTAATTTTGTTTGCATAGATCCGTTTTTTTTGTTTTGGTTCAACAAATGAGAAGTATGAGGTTAGCCACGTTCAAATTATTTCACAAATGTCTTTATTTTAGTCTGGAATCACACTTGCTTTGTCTAATGCTGCATTGTAGCAAATGTTTCAACTGTAACATTTTAAATGCAACATTTCCAATTACATTGTATTGCTATTTTTTGGGGGATAAAATATGGAACCTTGCTTAGGTCTTTATTATTTTGTCACTCAAACTCTTCGTGGTAGCTGTTGTCACAGAGACAAAGTGATGTGAAATACAAATTTTACAGTTGTCACCAAAACAAGAGAGGAGAAAAAAAATCTTTCAATGGGGCACCCGTTCTGGGACAATGGTCTAAAATGGATTTCCTGCTTCAGTCATGCCACTGGTAATCTATAGCAGCATCTACCCTCTCGAAGTCCTAGCTGCAGGGATAGAATCACTGCCAAAAGGGAAAAGAAATTCCTATTACAAAACCTACAACGTATTAATATTGCATGCCTGCATGATACCCTGCATTAATATGGAGTACACGGTTCACTTATTCTTTACATTTGCTCATACATGCATTTGGCTGAATATGCTGTACTGTTATCCCCCTAGCAGCTAGATCATCTGTGGCCAAAAGGCCATGTAATGCCACTTGGCTGCAAAGCTTATAAAAAAGACGTTTTATATATTCTACACGCAGACAGATATATATTTTAGTTATTATAGGCATTTTAATCTTTCAAAATCAAGTCAAGAGCCACATCAAACTCTAAATATTAGGATCCAGAGCTTTTTCTTCAAGCACTGCAATGCGATAAAACAGTTATTCATACAAATACCTTTCAAAACAAAAAGTAATGAATAAAAGATCACTAGATGCAGTATTTGCATAGCATTTGCATGGGTTTATGCTACAATGAATGTGTGTGAAGAATGAAGTAGTAATAGTACATTTTAAATTGTATCTACACCCAAGAATTAAAATGTAATTTATTGCAGCTTAATAGTTTTTAGATGTAATTTGCGGCATTTGTTTTCTTTTTTCAGGCTTTTTTCCCTTTCTTTTCACCTGGTAAACCTGCCAGTAACACGCTTCCTGCCGGTCAGGGTTAAGCAAACTCAGCACTCCAGCTGTGGTGAAATTACTACCTCTAGGAGTCATGACTGTGGATGGTATAGTCTTGCAATGCCTCATGGGACTTGTAGTTTCACCACAGCTAAAGTGCCAAGGTTACCTACCCCTTCTGTACAGCAACAACAATAACTGCACTGTATCTATAGATCGCCGCCTGCAACAGAAAGTGTGTTAGAACATCAGAACGCCTCCCCCTCTTCTCTTTATAACATGGAGGGGTGTACTGCACTACACATAACCTGGCTGGGTTGATAACAGTAAAGCAGAGGCAGAGGAAGTTACAAGCTCAATGGCTTTCTGGCAGATTAACAGGTTTTTTTGCACTTATAAAACAGGTATAACAGAAGGCATTCAGTTGTATATTTAACAGACCAAAAGGGAGCAAATACGATAAGTTTACAATTGGGGGTTACATACACTTTAATCTCCTCTGGGACTCAGATTTAAATGGGGGAAAAATGTGTACCAGATGTATATTATTATACGTAGAATATGGAATAAGCAGTGAAAGGTATTGTACTAGCAGCCCATTTCTTCTGTTCCACAATGTCAGTCCCAACAGCCCATGATAAATAAACTGACGGACCAGTTCTAATTAAACATTCTACACACCAGGAAACATGTCTTACTTCAGCAAAGAAAAAGCAAACAAGCCTTTTGAGGAACACTGCAAGGTCTAAAAAAAAATTATAATTTAGGAAACTGTGTTAAATAAAACGAGATTCCGACTCTGACTGGTAATTTGTCTTTCTTGAAATGTATGAACTCCGAGGCAAATGCCCACCAACCAGGAAAGGTTTGAAATATGCATTTGTTGCTGAAGTCAGTCACGGTGCTCTCAGCGGGGTATACAATTAGCATAATTGTAAGTAATAAAATGAAAATTGAATTCAGATTAACAAAAAATGTTAAGTCGACTTACCACAAAACATTTCTGTGAAATCAATAAACTTTCGGAGTTTAGAGCAATCCCCAACAAAACAGGAAGCGGCACCCTTTCCCAACCTAGAGCGCTTTCCTTCTGCCACTGTTAGCGTGTTCAGCTAAGCGGTTTTATGTTTATTAGTTACTATAGCTGTTTGTAGTAATATTTCACAGTGTCTGTGTACAGGACAGTGGTGCTTATTACAGGTGCAACAACTGGTTTTTGGTCCCTAAGCACAGCGTTTTCATTAACCCCCTTTCACAGGCCACATTAACCAAAGTAAAGAAACTTTCATATATACAGTAGGGTAGCACAGTGGTTAGCGCTTCTGCTTTGCAGCACTGGGGGTCCCTGGTTCGAATCCTAGCTATGTCACGATCTGCAAGGAGTTTGCATGTTCTCCCTGGGCTTGCGTGGGTTTCCTCCCACACTCCAAAGGCATGCTGAAAGGTAAACTGTCTAAATTGGCCCTGTATATATGCATGGGATATAGGGACCTTAGATTGTAAGCTCCATGAGGACAGGGACTGATGTGAATGTACGCTATGTAAAAGTGTTGCGTAAATTGTTAGCGCTATATAAATACCTGTAATATATAAATCCTGTTAAATAACAAGAGCTTGATTCAGTGTCAGCTTTATGACATCCCGAGCAGTTTTTAGCATTTTTTTTCCCCTAATGTGCAAGTCTCCTCTTTTTCTCTATTGCCCCATTCATAGCCCTCTCTGTGTATTAACCTGTGTCTTGTCGTGCATTGAGTCGCATTGTGTGAAGGCATCCCATTCACTTTAAAGCAGCAAATAATGAACCACGACGCATTGATGCAAAATATAGCAAATAAAATGCGTTATTTTGGCAATACAGTGCACCACGATGCATGGAGCATTCACATTTGTGCATTGTTAGAAGAAAAAAAACCTGAATCCCAGGCGTGTTTTGTCTTTCTGTAATCAGAGGGTTGAGGGTCTTTCTGATTTCAGGTGGAGGTGATGCGCACAAAAAAAGGTGGACTGCAAGAAATTACGAATTAGGTTTATTTCGACGCTATATGATCACCTATGATATTGTTTTGGCCCAGAATATTGGCACCCCTGCATTTCTGTCAGATAATGCACCACTTCATTCAGAAAATTGTTGCAATTACCAATGTATAGGCATTCTCATGTTTCTTTTTTTTTTTGGGCTGACACAAAAATGTGGGGGGGAAAAAACAGAAGCATTCCACACAAAACTCCAAAGACAGACAACAATTTTCTGCGCAACATGGTGCATTATCAGACAGAAATGCAGGGGTGCCAATATTTTTGGCCAACATTTTTTATGTTATGCACAGGTTGGCTTTTCGTTCAAAATTTATGACAACAAACATAGGGGTCAATTGACAAAGCTTTTTATTCCTGATTTCACTCGTTATTTAATAGAGATCACACAATATTTAAGCTTGTGCAATTTACCAAACAAATTAACACTTGAAAAATCCACCAATTAACGTCTCTCTTCTCTGAAGTGATATTCTATCATGTAACCCGTTATTTAACGTTTCATTTCTTATTTTAACAAGCCTGATCGTTAAATATGTACAGAAGTGCAATTCGCAAATATTTTTTGGCCATTTATTGACAATCGTTACATAAGCACCTCCTTCAGAGTGTTATGACAGTTTTCGGGTGGTATTTTCTGCTCTGAGGGGGAGATTTATGGGGTGAATTGATAGTATGTCAAGGGGGGGGGCTGATGGTGACGGTCGGCCAGTCCGTAATGTCCGTACGGGGGGTCGCCGGTCTTGCCTAGGGCAGCAGTATTTGTAAATACACCACTGCATATACACACACACACTCTATTTTGATCTCGTCACTCCAAATTACAGTGTGCCAGAAGCTGTGAGGCGTGTCAAGGTGTTGTCGGGTATATTGTAACCAGGCTTTTTTTTGTGGCATTGACGCAGTAAAGGCCTTTTTTTTTTTCTGGCAACTCAACATGGAGCTCATTTCTGTTCAAGTATCATCGTATTGTGCTCCTTGAAACAACCACACCGTCTTTTTCCAGAGCAGTCTGTATTTCTCCTGAGGTTACCTGTGGGTTATTCTTTGTATCCCGAACAATTCTTCTGGCTGTTGTGGCTGCAATCTTTCTTGGTCTACCTGACCTTGGCTTGGTATCAAGAGATCCCAAAATGTTCCACTTCTTTATAAGTGATTGAACAGGACTGACTGGCATTTTCAAGGCTGTGGATATTTTTTAATATCCTTTTCCATCTTGATAAAGTCCCATTACCTTGTTACGCAGGTCGTTTCTGCTCCCCATGGCTGAGTATCTAGCCTTCTCAGTGCATCCACGTGAGAGCTAACACACTCATTGACTATTTAGACACAGACACTAATTGCAATTTAAAAAGCCACAGATGTGAGAAATGAACCTTTATCTGCTATTTTAACCAGTATGTGTTACCTTGTGTGTCTGTAACAAGGCCAAACATTCCAGGGTATCTACACTTTTGATCAGGGCCATTTGGGTGATTTTGTTATCATTAGGATTTTAAAAAGGAGCCAAACAACTCTGTGGTAATAAATGGCTTCATATAATCACCATCCTTAAATAAAAAGACAGTTTTTTGGCATGATCAGTTATAGTTTCAATCTCCATGGCAAAATTTCACGATTTCTGCCAGGGTATACAACCTTTTGAGCACAATTGTGTAATATGCATGCATGCACACACTATATATATATATATATGTATATATATATATAAATAATCATTTTTTTTTTTGGAGTGGGGTTGTATTTTGTAAAAACTTTGCAACATGTAAACTTCAATAGTTTTAATAAAGTTGTGTGCGTACATACAGTGCAGTCTCTTGAAAATACATCATTTGTAGGCACTGTTCTCCTCCCCTTCTGGTCCCAGAATGCATCAAACGTGTTTTAACACCGTAAACGTTAATTCTTTTATTCAAGACCTAAAAATAACGCTTCAGTTGCTAAAATAACTCCCTAACACTTCAGTCGGAAGCCTTAATGAGCATGCTAAATAACGATTGGGAGTTTAGTGAATACCATGTGTTCAAACGGAAAATAAGGAGAGGTAAATTAACAACTAGAAAGCAAATAACATTTCTCTTTATGAATTGACCCCATAGAATGCATTTTTGGGCATTGTAGTAATGTGCATTAAAACATGGATTTTAACACACATTGTTACTTCCTGTAAGCCAAACTGAAATCTCAAAAAATAATCAGCCTTCCCAGCTATATTCTGTGCACTAACCATGCCCTGGAGTAAAGCTCACATGTTTATATGCCCGATTGAAGTGAACCTGAATTTTGCCATATTAGCCTAAGTAAAATGTCAGCTGTTCTGAAGTCACCACAGGCTGCCTGTATCTTACCTAGTATGCGCAAAGTAAAGGTGCCCATACACCTTACGATTATCGTACGATAATCGTATGCGATCGACTTTTCGTACGACAATCGTAACGTGTGAATAGAGTGCCCGACCGATAGTACTGTACAATCGTACGACTTTTGGAGGTCAAGCATGTTTGAAAACTTTGCTAGATCGTACGATTTTCGTAAGGTTGCTGGCGTTTCCGTCCGTCAAAAGTCGTACGATCTACACTGCGCTTGCGCCAACGAAAATACGGCAAATCATTTACCGCATTTCGTCCAGGTGCTTTTCGTTAATTACGGCTAAATTAATCTTGCGATCATCGGGGCAGGATGGGGCCGTCGTACGAAAATCGTACGACGGTTCGATCATCGGACGAAAAGTTTCGTCCGATAATCGTAAGGTGTATGGGCACCTTAAAGGTTGGTTTTGTAATAACCCAAATGCCCTAAGCTATAGTGATTGGTATTTTTTATCACAATGTGTTTCAGCAATCAGAGCTGAGAACTGAAAATAGCCACATGGCTGAAAATAGCAATCATTACGGCAAATAACACATCCAATTATTGCTTTGTGAATTGAGCCTTACATTGTCAGGCTGATTGCTCCATAACACTGAAGTTATTGTGTCACATATGGTCATCAGCCCTAAACCATGTGTATAGCATTAGAAAACAACTTTGCTTACTCAATCACCCCATTAGGATTTATCTTTCACTATTGTGCTTTCAGTAAACTTCAATCCGACTGGCCTCTCTGTACATTTCTCTGTTGGATAAGTCTAAATATGTCCAATGTTGCTACATTTGAAGGAAAAGGAACAGCACCTAATGGCAAATGACAGTTGCAGGGTAACCACCAACACTGACACATTCCAACGTATTCTTTATATTTATGGCTCACAGCGGTGAAGAGACCAATCATAAGAGAACAAAAAGGACTTAATTTACACAAAAATGACTAAATGGTCTGTGACAATGCTACATTTCTATGTAACTTAGCACATGTGCCAAAAGCACATCTAATGTCTGAATTACGCCTTGGCCATGCTAGAGGAAAGCTCACATAATTATATGCTGGTAGGCAGCTCCCCCATGTGGTTCAAATGTGCTTTACTAGCATAATGCACATGTATGAGAAATGCAATTACAATTTGTGAAGAATTCCACCACCTTTTGTCATTGTTCTCGCTCCAGTAAGACAAAAGACTCAAGAGTAAAGTCTTAGGACTTTTATTTGTCAAACAATTTGTACAGTAACATTGCACTGTGATTTCCTGATTATCCCACTGAACTGTGCAGCGGTATGAAGTGCGGACGGCTGGAGACGCGATTGTTCGCCTGGTCAGTTAAGAGTGAAAACTCTTAAACATGTGCACATCTGAAAGCATTCACAATTTTTAGGGACATAAAAAGGTAAAAAACAAAAAGCAGCATTTCAGCAGACATCTGCTCGTATGTGAGAGGAAAGCAGAAAAGTGTAAATGTTTACTGGCCTGATTTTAAAAAAAAAATCCTGTAACGCAACTAACATTATAAAAATGGCAAAATGCGTTTCTTCCATGACGGAAGGAGATAAAAAGGTGAACATTTTGTGTGCAAAGACAAAGGTCTGAAGGAAATGACTGAAACTTAGTCAAGCTAAACTCAATTAAACCTTAAAAATGTATTCAAGTACCTTAACTATCAACAAAAATGTATCTTATTTGTGTATCACTCGGCTGTAGATCCTCAAATCATCTCTGAATTCAGGCTGACACTGTCCTTCCTTCTGAAGGGTGGCTACTTCTCTTCCCCATGGTCCCTGTGTGTGTTGTAAAGTAACCACCGTTCCAAGCTCACTCCTGTGATGGACTTCAAGCTCAATAAAATATTAGTAAACTAAACGTGAAATTGTAGTCCATCACTGGAGTGAGCTTGGAGTGGTGGCTACTTTACAACACACACAGGGACCATGGGGAACAAAAGTAACCACCCTCCAGAATGAGGGACAGTGTCAGCACCAATTCAGAGATGATTTGAGGATCTACAGCCGAGTGATACACAAATAGGATACATTTGTAAGAATAGTTAAAGGTACTTGAGTTTAGTGTCGCTTTAAATGCCAATACACAAGTGGAACCTTCCCTATGGCAAGCCATTCCTAGTTTAAAGTGACATTAAACCCTCAGATTTTTTAACATAAACCAATACTGTAATGTGTACCTTACTGTAATCCATGGTAGTTTCCCTTCTCTTTGCTGCTCTTCCTTTTAAATCCTCATGTCTTCTCATGCTTGGGGAGAACTTCCCTTTTCAGCTCAGGGCCTCTTCCTGTAGTGCTGGCTCAGGTTACAAGCCTATACAAATGTATACACAGACACCGTGTATCCATTGCTGAGACAAGGCAGCCTGCTGCAAAACAGAAGTTCTGCCCAGCATGAGAACAGATACAGATTTAAAAGGAAGAGCAGCAAAGAGAAGGGAAACAACCATGAATTACAGTAATGCGCACATTACAGTATTGTTTTATGTTAAAAAATCTGAGGTTTTAATGTCACTTTAAGAGTAGTAGCCACAAGAGTGCAGTGTTTGAATCACTTGCTTATGTTTAATTTGCAAAACATTATTAATGGATTGCAAGATGGGTAGATCATGAAAAAGGCCTTCATGCCATTCTAATTGTGCATATTGTCTAAATACGTTCATGTCAACCACACGAAGTGGAGAACATGGTTACAGCTTACAAAATGGCAGTCCTGCCAGGAAATGCAGTTTGACTCCGCAATGTCTTTTAGGGCCCTATGGCGCTGTTCCTAGAGGATTACAAGTCTACACTCCACTAAATGGCTACTGCCACGGTTTGTAAAACCATCCTAGTACAATCTACAGCAGCTCTGAGCTTCAGTTCAAAACTTGCTGTAAAACCTCACCTTGTTTATACCTAATTTATGTATTAAGAGTATTTATATCTAGCACAGAAACGTTGTAATTGTACATTTCTGAACTTGAGGGATCTCATGTCCCCATAAATATGGAATAAATCTTTCATTCAGAAAAACATAGATGACAACCCTTGACATGGATGGGTACAAATCTGAAACAAAAAGTAGAAATGAATTCTGCACAATTACATTTGGACATTTTATAAAAAAAGTATGGTTGGGTACATGTAAAAAGGCGGCATAAAATAAAATAGACTATCTTGGTCATTGTACTTTTAGTGATCATACATGGAATGTAACCTCAAGGTATGGAATGATTATTTTTTTCTATATGGCTCAACAGAGAGTCGGGACTATGAGAAAAACAGAAAAAAAAGGAGAAGAAGATACACAAGTAAAAAGAGACATTTGCTGTTCTGTATCTACTCTTGCTGCACAAGCCCAATTTCCTGGAGTCACTGGCTTTTTCAGAAACAAGATGTACTCTGTTAGCTGGAAAGCATCATGTGGGATATAAAAGTTGCCCAGCTACACAAAAGCATACAAGGGTTAACTATTATAGATATATATAAAAAAAAAAGAAACCATGAACAAAAATTCTACCTACATATCCAAGGATATAAAAAGGGCTAGAGGTTTGTCTAATACAATCAACTAGCTCATTTTAATGTACATAGACATCAAGGCTTTGCATAAAAGAGAGTGAAATGACAGTTGGCAGTTATAAAAGGTAAAAAAAAAAAAATGTGTAAACAATGTTGTCATTAGGACCGCAATAAATGTTCATATAGAATGCAAACCCTTGCAATCATATTAAGGGGAAACCAAGGCTGTTAGTTGAGCATATAAAAAGAAAAACTAAATATGAACGCTGATGCTAATCAGGTTATTAAAGGGCAAAAGCTACCAAAGCATCAGTGACAGAGAATTAAAAAAAAAATCCAAAACCACACTTCACATCTGGCATGAAGGTTCTATGGTATGGCATCCCCCTCCAGTGCTGTTGGGATACCCAACCTATACTTTGCTTTGTTTACAGTCAGATAAAGTGATTCTAATGTAACCAGTTGCAAAGGCATACATGTCCCAGTACAAAGAAATCAATACACAAATGACCCCCCACCCCTTCCCAATTCCATACAAAAATCACATTGGCAGCTCTATTGAATGATTAATACCAAACCATAAAGCTGCGACGGCTCCAGTGTTTGACAATACAGGGTTCAGAGGTGAGCACTCCACACCATCCTGGAAGCAGTTTTTACGAGAAGTAGTTCCTTCCAGATTCATGGCTTAGAAAACAAGTCCAACTGATGTGCAGTCTCTCCTGTTTGTTATATAGATATATATAATATATTTATAAATATAAATCACTGTCACACTGCCCTTTCTGAATCATACATGCACATATATTACATCTTTGCTTCCAATGCCGGCCCCTCCAGGGAGGGAAGGAAGCTTGGGCTGATGTGGGTCTTGTTGCACAGATAAACGTCTGTTCCCCAAATCAGCAGGACGGAACACACACTGCATTTAAATCGCCTCATCCACAGTCGAGAATATTCCGAGAAATACTATGAAGTACAGGGAGGTATTCCAGTATCAGTTCATGCCGAGTAGTTTCTGATGTTACGATGCAGTCCTGTAAAAGTAGGCTACAGAGTCCAAAGGGCTCGGGACATTCAGGGCAATGTGTCACCAGTTTGCCTTCACAGCTCTTATGTCGCTAACTAGATTCTGAGCCAAGCAGATTCCAAATATCTGAAACACAGGACAAAAGAATTTAAGTAAAATTTCTGTATTTCGTAGTTTCAAAATGAAGGACAAGCTACCCAAAACTATATTCTAATTCAGGGGTCAAAATTTCAAGTTTTCCCTTGCCCCCACAATGTAACATAATACAAGGAAGCCCACTCACCTGCTTGTCTTTCTGCAGGTAAGAGGCGAGCAGGCAGATCCCTGGTGATCTGGTGTGATTAGCAAGTTCTGCAGACATTACTAATCACTCCGTTTTCGACCCGGAGCTCAGTGAAGAGCTCCGGCCGAAAGGAAGGAAGGGAGACAGACCAGCAGGAGCAGCTGCTCCCACGAGTCAGGTACGCGATCTGCGACCGCAAGCCTGACAGGAATTTCCGCTCGCCTGCTCGCATTTGGCCAGTGGAAATTTTGAGCCCTGTTCTAATTGGTTAACTCAAACTCTTCTTCCACATATTGCTTGCAGGATTCAAAGATCTCCCAACTGGAGCTTGCAGCTCTGCTTTATAACACTGATATTTTAATCCTCGTTGCTTTCTCCACAACAAAATAAGAACTCCAGGGAGACCAAGTCACATATTCCCCCTGTATATATTGATGTACATTTCAAGCTGGAACTTGGATAAGATCTAACAATTAGTGTTTGCAAGAGGTTCAGCATTGTATCCATCAGTTATTTTAACTACAGTAAGTCCCCTACATACAAACATTCAAGTAGCGAACTCTCAAAGATGTGAGCATGCGTTCCCATCTCCAATAATTGTGATATCCTGGCTTTAGAAACTGAAGACTGAAACTAGCATTTAAGTTATGGCTGGATGGGTACTTCTAAGCCAGCGGAGCCCTTAAGCTAATAGAGCAGAGCACCCTGGCCCTGTAAAGTATACAATGAACCCCATATGGGTTAGCACACCCTGTGCTACTCATTGGACAGTAATGTAAAGCACTGGAACGCACCTGTAAGCCCATTTTAAGTTTAACAAAAAAAACAAACAGAGCAGGAATGCAAAAACATTGCAACAAAATGCAATGCACCACGTTCCAGATCTGATCTGGAAAATGGTGTGAACCTGGCCTCACACAGCCTATACAGCCAATTAAAGATAGCCAGGCAGGTGATAAAAAGGAGGCTGTAAAACTGAGCAAGGAATAATCCTCATGGCTATACAGAGTGCAGGTATGTGTGAATCCCAAGACTGGCTGTATAGAATATCTACTTCCCATGTGCATTTCAAATATTCAACTGTTTGCCTGAAGGTATAGGATCAGTACTTCAAACATATTGAGGGAAATGTATCAAAACTGGGAGCAGACAGAATCTGGAGCAGTTGTCCAGGGCAAGCAATCGGCTTCTACCTTCAGTTTGTTGCATGATGATTTGAAAATGAAAGAGAGAAGCCGATTGGTTGCCAAGGACAAGTGCACCAGATTTTGTCTGCTCCAGTTTTGATAAATTCCCCTCATTGTATTCTGAAAACAAATGGAAGTTAACCTAGAATGACAGTATTAATGTTTAAAATACCGATTATGTGTCCATTTCAAACGCTTTTATATACAGAAGTATGCAGAGGAAACTGCCCAACAAATGAACTGTGAAAGGGGCCAAGAAACCTGCCAGGGTGCTTACCATAGTTTTACTTTAATTCAAAATGGTTTTAAGAGGTGAACAGACGGAAAGGTATTTATAAACAGCTGCAAAACCTGTATAATGCAACCGCCCGCCCAACCACTCCCCTTTTCAGTGCGCTCACACACCCCTCCTTTTTTTCCCCCCGGACATTAGTCATTTAACTACAATGAGAACTTGATCCAGTAGAGGGCAGCAGATAACTAAACACAAACATTCTTGATAAAGTAACACAGCCATTAATGTGAATATACATTTTAAGAAGCTTACGTGTCAACAGTATGTCTCCATTATTTATAAATGACTTGCAATTTACACAAGAAATTGTAGACATCTTTCAGCAGAATATAGTTAGGAAGTAAAAGGAAATACAGACCTGAAGTAATGCAACTGCCACGAAAACTGCAGCCACTATTATTAAATTGTCTTGTAGCCACTTCTCAAACTGTCCCACACATCCCTTGGTGTAAATATAACTCTGCTGCTCCAGCTCCTGTTCACAAGGAAAATACAATCATAAAAGAAACATGCAAAATTAGTTAGAAAACCAGCAACATTCAATAAACTGGTAATGAAATTACCAAATGCAGCATATCAGTACTTCCTTTTCTTGAGGAAGAAGTCAATATGTATAGGAGAGAGTGGGAACTCCCTCAAAATGGCCACAGCAGGCATGCAGACTCAAAAATGTAAAAGCACAGAGATCTCACAACAGGGTTTTAGGTTGTGTGAGAAGGTTGAGTATATACAGTACACAGCAATCTGCATCTTTGTTGCAAACCTTTTACCCTGCAGAGTTGAACATACTTCCCTTCCCTTCACTTCCCCGCAGCTCCATCTAGCTACCAGGAAAGAAAAAAATCCTGTCTTCCTAAGAGCTTCATGCAGTTTCCTTCCTCTCTTAACAGCACTGGCTCTTGGTGACTGTTCATCACATGGGGACAGGAGGAGAATCCTTAACTCTGTGCAAGCTCCAATTAAGGAAAATGTGGAGCTTACACAGAGTTTTGTTTTCTCATGTCTGCCAGTCAAAAAGCATAATTGGGTAGTATAGGAAAGGAGAGTATGTGCTGATGGGGAGGAGGGCATTAAAGGGAACGTGTCCTGAATGGTCAAGGTCAGCTTTCATGTTTAAAAAACTGGAAACGTGATTCATCAGACCGCATGACTTTTTTCCAATGCTTGACTGTCCAATCCTTGTGTTCCTGTGCGAATTGGAGACGTTTTATCCTGTTAACTGCAGACAGCAAAGGTGTTCGAACCGCCCTTCGGCTTCCACATCCCATGCGATGCAGTGTACGGCGTACAGGGTGTTCAGAGATCATTTGAGAGGATCCCTGATTAAGATCTGCAGTCATTTGATGCACTGTTGCCCTTCTATTGTCTTGTACCAGTCTTGCCACTCTCCGTTCTGCCCTAACATTGACTGGTAGCTGACGGCCACAATTCGCACGTTCAGACCCAGATTTTCAGCTGACAGTCCAGTCTTTAACCCCTTCATGACTGACGACGTACAGTGTACTTCGCCAGCATTGGGGCTGTTTAAACAGACAATAGCCGCCGGGAGTCTGTTTAAACTTGTAAAGCCGACTGTCGGCTTTACAACAGAAGCGATTCTGGTGACTTACCTGTAGCCAGATCGCTTCTGTGTCCCGAAGAAGGGGCCGCCCCCCCGCCGGAACCCCCGCCGTGCTCCCGGGCTCTACTACTGTAAGGTCGCACGACTTTTATCTTAGGAACATGTTCGGCGGGTGTGTAGCATGTTCGTAAGATAAAAGCCAGACGGGCCGGTGTGCGCAAGCGCACACTGCCCGTTCGGCATTGCGGTCATCGGAAGCTCGACCCTCAGGTCATCGCAAGTACGATCTGCCTGTCCAAGATAGGCAGATGGTATGTTTTTTTTATTACCTTACAAGCATCGCAAGACAAAAGTCCAGCACCCAGTGGGGAGGAGAGAGAGAATAGATGCACCACTGTATCGGCCAGAAAATGGCAGTTTCGGCATTATGCCAAAAGTGCCATTTTCGGGCCGATATATCGGTGCATCCCTAGTTTCCAGTCTAAAAGGTGCCCATACACCTTACAATTATCTGCAGACTTTCTGTGGTCAGATGGAAATAGTGCAACAGATTGGCCCAGGTGGAGGTTACTCCATCCACACAGTTAAGTGTAGACCTTTTCCATCTGACCACAGAAAATCTGAAGATAATTGTAAGGTGTATGGCCAGCTTTAACCTGGTAGGAAAGGCCAATAACTAACTAATTTGGCCTAAGAATGTGCAGGTCTGAACCTAATGAGCTTTTGCCAACTCATTGATCATACGTACCTCCAAGATTTATGCACTTCTACCATCTTGATTTAATTACAAGTTAAAAGAACTGCAGAGATCACAAAGTATGTTAGATAAAAAAAATCTGAATTATTTTTAAAAAACTTGGCCATTCAATCCAATAACTAAAAGTTTGAAATCATTCCAAGCTCCAAGCACGCTTCCAATTTATCACGGCAGTGACAAAAAGGTGCTACTAAGAACCAGCCTTACCAGTTTCATCCTCACATCGTATCCACACTGAGTGTTGGGAACGTCCTCCTGTGGGAAGAGAGAGATGACTCATTTTAGAAACACAGCTTGCTATAACTACTAGCCCACAGGGAATAAGCACTGAATAAGATCTGAGATACTGATAAAGTTCCTCTTAAGAAGGAAGCTTGATAGGAATCAAGGCTTTCACAGAGCACTGTCTCTTGTGGTATTCACATCTAACCACCATTTACGTACACAATATCCTACAATATACACAAATGCAGACAGCTTCCATTGCACCTGTAGCTCTGCAGAAAAGTATACGCTAGGGAAGCTAGGTCACTGCCGTAGTTTTTTTATTTATTATACAGACACCCACTTTTTTGTGCCTTCTGTGTCCTGCCAGGCAGATTTCCCTTCACCTATTGTCACAAAGACACAGCAGGAAGTATGAGGAGATACTACCAAAGCCAGGAGATAGCCATCCGCTCTAAAAACAGTTTTATCCTTAGGAAGGTTCCCTGCTTGACTGCATAACAATTTTAAGATATTTTGGAAGAAGATTAGGGTGGGATTAACATCAGATATACTTTCGGCTGTTAGGTGGATGCATGCCAAGTAATGTGTAACACATATTTAACAGGCGTTTATTAGGGCTCACAGAGATCACAGTACTCCCCCTAACAATGTCTTTCTCTGCTTTTCTCTCCAGAAGAACACTGCCATCTTCGTTCAGGCATCCTCCAGGGCCAGGATCTATTTTGTGGATGAAGATGCTGGCTCAGAAAATACAATCCTGTGAATCCTGGTGCCTGTGCAGTTATTGGCTAGGTTTACACATGTTCGGCACAGAGCAGACCCTCACCTTGCGACTTGCTACAAAGTTTGAATGAGTCATGACTTCCTCCAGCTGTTTAGTCCCCATTCACACCCGAGAGTAGGGTCAGTCCAATGAGTCTCACAAACTCCTCGGTGAGGTTCATGCGATCTGCTGCCAGCGGGAGGCGCTGTATAAAACACAATAGCCCACAGCTGTTGGCAGGCTGTTCACAAGTAATCACGCAGGCAAAAATTGTCTGCAGACGATCGCATCTGGAACCAAACAGTGTGCATTCAGAGGTGCCCAGCCTATGCCTTTACTTGCAGACAGTTGCGGCTGGAGGCAACTGTCATCGTATTATACAGCATCCCTCTCCCACAGCACAGAGGCATTTGTGAGACTCAGGCGATTGGCCCCATTGTCAATGAACTCTCAGGTCATAATTCTTCTATTTAAGCAAATTATTCATTTACAGTGTTTTAGTTTATCATGGCGCAATTTCATTTGAAGTTTTACATCACAGACGTTCTTTAAAAATTGCCTAATACAACTTGGAATCCACTGGTCCCTCAATGGATTTTAAGCAGTCAAGGCCCTAGGGTACCAAATATGCAGGTCTACACAAATATACTTGCACAAATGCTTCACAGATGGAACCTTTAGTTTTGTTGTTAATTTGCAAACTACTGTTATAAAGCACAGCAATGTTCTTTATAAATGTGCACTGCGTTCTACCGGCTTTAGGAGTCCGCAGAAAGCAATTGAACCGAATGAATGCAGTGTGGGAAACAAAACTGGAAGGAGGGCCCAGCCACGTGACCTGTAAAAGTCAAATGACATTCTTTAATCACTAACCTTTCTCTGCTGCACCAAGCAGAGAACTCCTCTGGGCATCAGAGGCTTCACACCACATCCCGCATTTTATTAATGGACCATAAAATGACAGCTGAAAATTATGGAGAACAGAGAGCAATACATAAACAAAAAAAACAAAAAAAATAATGGAAATAGGGTAAATGAAGCTTCTTACTGCAGGGTCCTTCACACAGCAGGAAAATGGGACTCCACAACGCTCTCTGCTTGGATTAGAGTCTGTGCAATTAAAGTAAATATTGAGGTTCCAGTCATTAGGTCCATGAGCACCACAGCAAGACCACTTTGAGAGTAAAAACAAAAAAAGCAAAGTTCATTAGTTGTCCAATTCTATAAAATGCTTACATGCTTCCATCCATCATATAAAGGGTGTGAAATGATACACATTTATAAACAAAGCTTCTACAAAAGTGAATGTCCTCAGCGTTTACACTAGAGGACAGCAGAGGCACGGTGTTGAACTACATGAATACGGAAAGCACAGCATTCAAAATGAAAAACAAGCGCGGGAAACACTATGCAGCAAGAAGCTCGGACAGGCACTGACAAACTACAAATAACAGATTCGTGCTTACATATTCCTGAGCAAAATCAATGAGGTTTTGCAGGTCTATATCATCGCGATATGCCTTCACATTGTTGTTAATAAAGAAGTTGAGTTGATCTTTGATCCAGTCCTTAAACACAAAGGCCAGGATCCCTGCAGTCAGCTCTAGGAAAAAGATCAGCCCCAGGAAGACCGAGAACTGCAGAAGAGAAATAAATAAATAGACTATCAAACGGGGACCTGGTCACCAGGGTTAGTCGGAATTCAAAGCTTTGTACTGTACGTCACTAGCTAGATATTTTTAGTCTCCAAAATAAAAAATGTAAAATCTAGTAAGCGAATGATAATAATTCACTAATTTACTAGATTATTAATATTTATTAGTATTCATTAAACTACCACCACTACTAAATTATGAATATTTATTAGTATCCATTAAACCACCACAACCACCACTACTTCATAATACAACAGATACATCACTTTGTAATGCATGCACATTTCCCCATATTTTGTCTCAGGACTGACAAAAATTCAGTGTGCTCCTAAATTGCACCTGTTGAATGCTTCCTCTGATGCACAGAAATCCCAAGCAGTGTTGTCAGCCCTGCCCAGGTCTCCCCTGCTGAACTACAGAATACTTCTTCCCTCATCTCCATACTGAGTTACGATGTTTTTACTTTTTTTTCAGCACAACGCAACGGAACCGAAAAGGTGTGAACTGGCCCCTTTCACACCCTTTAAATTTTTTGGTGCCCTTACATTAACATCCATTGAAAATGTATTGCAACGCAATGGATCCAGTATGATTGGGCCCTAAAGAGACAAAATATGGGGAAATGCACTGCATTGTTTTTCATTTTTATTTACCGATACAGTATAAAAGAGGTTCCATTTCATGTTTCTGGTATATATATTTTTTTTTTTTACCCAGGTTTAGTAGTATCCTCTGTTAGTGCAGGCCTCTAATGACTGCAGAATCAATTGCTTACGTTTCTGCCTTTATTTGCTTTCTTTTACAATTTGCACATTTTCCTTGTTGTCTGAGTATTGCAATTTTTACTTCTGTATTTTTATCCTGCAGCTTCTTAAAAATAAATAGATTATAGAAGAGTTTTTGAAAAAGTTAACAATTTTATAGTGAATCTTACAATGTGCCTGAAGGGTTTCTATCTCTATAACTTTTGTTTCTTATAACCATGCAGTATCTGTTTCAGACATGGTTTATTGTTACGGAGAAAACAATCCATGAGACATGCCTTAGGTGCATATATTTCTGGCAAAGCCACAAATGAGTAAACGCATCAATCTTGTTTCCTTGAACATGAGTACTTTAGACTCCTCCACAGAAGAAAAAGCCTTCTCCTGTCCATCCTGCCTCCCCTAGTACAGAGTTCCTCAGCCTGCAGTAGATGTACCCATAGTAGAATTTCAGTCACGTGCAAGGGAACACAGTGCTACAGCTTTTCCAATGAAAAACCTTAGTTCAACCTTATAAAAGATTAATATAAAAAACATTATGCCTTATATGTATTTACATTTGAGGGTACTGTATGGGTTTCCAAGGGTATTTTACATATAGTGGCACTTTCTAGGAAGAATTTGGCAAACACTCAACAGTTACTATCATAAGGAAAAAATCTGCCCTACTGCACAACATGATCTTGTTGGGCTAAATCTATGGTATCCCACCTCAACCTAACCACTGAACCACCACGTTCTCAATCAATTCATCCCCACACAGCTACCTCTTCATGTATCAATTCTCCCTCCCTTTTAGATTGTAAGTCCTCAGAGGCGGGGCCCACCTTACCATCATGTCTTGAATTGTATTGCGATTGTAATGTCTTCCTTATATTGTAAAGCGCTGAGCAAACTGTTGGCGCTATATAAATCCTGTATAATAATAATAATAATAATAATGGTATTGTTTAGGTCTTTTTATGAAAAACTGTAGTTTATTAGAACCTGTGATTAGGTGTGGTGGTAAGTGCCCTAGAAGCTGCCACACCCTACAATCCAAGTAAAGATAACCCATCACTCCATTACTCTGCCAAATGGCACTCCAACATCAAACACCCCACTGCATGTTACTCAATTCCCAAAATATAGGCCTTAAAATCAATGCGTCTGATAAAAGACATTTATCAGAATGAGCACATACAAAAAGGTTTCTTATAATAAAAGGAGAAGGACTTGACTGGCTGATGTAAGCCAACATAGAAAGTTACTGAAAGAATCTGCCCTCTAATGCAAGCCAGACTGCCTCATTTAATCAAAGAATTGGAGACCATTTTGTGTGTTTGAAATTGTATATGACAGATTCATAATTCATGACTATTTCTCACAGAGAACACATGCATACCTAAGAAGTGGAGTCAGGGACATACACTATTATGGTGCAGAGATTTTATTGACTTTTTAAATCTAACTATGTATGAGTAACAACTGGATGTGTTTCTAAATGCACAGAAAATAACTAGCAATTAATATTTATAAGTAACAGCACAATAGAGGGTTGATCCAGCGTGTATCTAAATGCCCTAGGGGGAATCAAGAAAATTATTTTCCCTGTTGCAGCAAAAAATAGGACATGATTTTTGATTCCCTCTGGTTCAACTGGGGATTTAGGGGATTGTGGATGTAGGCGTTTCTTTTATTTATTTCTAGTAACTGAACTTGATGGACATTTATTTTTTCGAAATGCACCTAAGTAACCATTTTTCAATTGATTGATGCTCCTGTTTTGCACTGAATTTTGAGCAATAAAAATAAATGCAGCAGCATTCCTCACAGGAAAACAATGCTGCCTTGCAGGGTCTTCCAATAGACCCAGTGTTGTCACCTTGTTGTGTGTAAACCCAGACAGGACTACATCTGTACATGTTCCTTACACTGACATCCACAGTCAGCAAAGAAGCCACTCCCGTGCTCCTGAGTGATTTGATTGACAGCAGCTCCATACTACAGAATTTCCTGGCCAGCAATTTCCATTCCATCAGCATTAACTAACAGAACAGGACATGCATGGGCTTCACTTATCAAGTGCAGCTAGATAGAAAAAGTCTGTTTTTGCTTGCATGATGGGAAGAAATGCTGGGACCCTCTGCTGTGGTACTTGCCTGGCAACAGTGCAGTACTGCTTGTATCCTTCACACTGTACTGGGAAATTTGCCAACAGACTGTTCAATCTTCTAGTGCAGTTATGTGTGGCTCTGACTTCCCAAGGTGCTTCTCGCCCTCTTGAAGTGCAAAAACAGTATGCTAACTGTGAGCCATGCTTAAAGTAGCATTACAACCTCTGTTCATATTAATGGTTTTCCTCACTTCATAATTTTCCAACCCACTGGTACTGGCAAGAAACCTGACTGTCTATGGCCACTATAAAAGTTGGCCATATACTAAATTTCTGTTACATGGCTGAATGAAAATAAACCTCTCTGTTCTTCCCCATCCATAACAGAGGGGATGAGGGGATCTCCCCCCACCCTGGGCTATTGTATTCTAACAGTGGTGGGTGTGCCGCTGACGAAATACATTAACAGTGATTACAGTTAATTGGCTGCAGTCACTGCTTTTTGCTGACTGGGCCACACACTGCTTAAATGTTGGCAGAGTCAGCAGGACTCAGAAGAAATTCGACTAGTATATGGCCACCTTTAGACAACTCTTCCCTCAGGCACTTTAAAAAAAGAATAAGGACAAGCATGAAAGGACAGAAGAGAGTGTCGATATCACATACAAACTTCAGAAGTGAGGTGTTCTCCCGTAGAGCTCCAATGCAGCCTGCAAATCCCAGCACAAACATTATAGTCCCGGTCACCATGAAAAGCCACACAGGGTCCAATCCGCTCAGGTCTGTGATAGATGAGATGTTGGAGAGTACCCCCTATGAACAAAAAAACAATCATAATGTTACCACTGCATAGAAAACATCATTTAAAACTAAGAACCAAAGTGTAATATTTTGCAGCTTACTTAGTCCTTAGATATGGCGGCTGCATACGTTTTTTTGTCAGTGGCAATTCCTGTCCTAGGACAACAATGTTCACTTATTGTAGAAACAGCAATGTTCCGTAGTCCTAATAATCCCTGCTCTATGGCAGGAGGTGTTTTGTAGTCCAGAGCTGATATTCCTAATCAACAGTAGCATAAAATAAGTTAAATATGATGTCCATGTAAAGGGTCAGTCGATTTAAAGTGACATTAAACCCTCAGATTTTTTAACATAAACCAATACTGTAATGTGTACCTTACTCTAATCCATGGTAGTTTCCCTTCTCTTTGCTGCTCTTCCTTTTAAATCCTCATGTCTTCTCATGCTTGGGGAGAACTTCCCTTTGCAGCTGAGTGCCTCTTCCTGTAGTGCTGGCTCAGGTTGTGAAACTGCACACAGACACCATGTATCCATTTCAGAGACAAGGCAGTCTGCTGCAAAACAGAAGTTCTGCCCAGCATGAGAACAGATACAGATTTAAAAGGAAGAGCAGCAAAGAGAAGGGAAACTACCATGGATTTCAGTAAGGCACACATTACAGTATCGTTTTATGTTAAAAAATCTGAGGTTTTAATGTCACTTTAAGAGCAATATTAGGTGGAGCCAGGAAGACCCCTGGCTTCTTACATATTTTAGATATTTGAAAGACCCTGGACGCAGACAGTTGCATCCAGGGGTGTGCATTCGTACCTGTATGAATGTGCAAGTCCAGCCCGGCTTGCATGCAGCTGCCCTCTGTCATTGAGCGGCACAGGCAGCGGCACACACCAGATACCCCCCCCCCTCCCCCCTCTGGTGCACATTTGTGCAAGCTGTAAAATTGTGCAGGTCCATGTGAATGAGGCCTTAAAATGAATTAAAAACTAAACATGGAGAGTTGGAACCCCTCATAATAGCCACAGCAGGTATGCAGGGCCAGGACCTCAAGTGCTGAGATCTCACTAATAGAGTTCCCAAGAGATACAACCACCAATAAGGTGGTTTGACATGGAACTTTGACATTAAAACAATTGAAAGGAGTTAAAAATAATAATTTTAAGCTGAACTGCATTTTTAAAGTTTTGGATAGGGTAGGGAATGGTTTCAAACTTCATATATTTAATAATATCTACTATATACACACCTTTTTTTGTGTCTTCTGTGTCCCGTTTCCCTTCACTCATTGTCCCAAAGACAAAAAACGGGAAGTATGAAGAGATACTACCAAAGCTAGGGAGTATACCTTTTAACTATTAGAAGCTTTCCTGTCACCTCCAGATCAAAAAAAATGGATTACTCATTTCTGCACAGGTGACAATGGTTACCAGTAGGGATGTCCTGATACCGATACTATTATCAGTATCGGGCCGATACAAGGCATTTTCACAAGTATATGTACTTGTGAAAATGCCCTGATTCTTAAGGACAATACCGGCCCTTTACATTTTTAAACAGCAGCAGCCATCTGAGTTCCCACACTTGTGGGGACCTTGGCAGCCTGCTGGGGACCTGCAGTTAGCTGTCCATGGCAGTGCCTGTCCGGTTCTTTATCTCCTCCTCCCCCGTCCCGACACAGGCAGAGCCATGGACAGCCCCTGGGGGTGGTACTACCGGAGCAGCCGCCCCAGGACTAGAAGCTGGGGGTTCCCGCCGCACACTGACAGGGGAGAACTGGGCCAGGAGATGGATGAAGATTGGGGGGCCCAGCAGCGGATATAGTCGACTGGACAGGCGACGGAGATGGTCTGGATGTGGAGGAGGCCGGGACCCAGCGCAGCTGATCCGGACGTGGAGGAGGCCGGTTCCCAGCATCGCCGGTGAAGTGGAGTGCCCACAAAGCCACTGCAGATGTCCACGTCGCCTGGGTGAGATCGACACACAGCCTAGTGAGAGGAATTCTGGTTTCGGGACATGTATTCGCAGAACATATGTCCCCAAAGCAGAATACATGTCTCCAAAGCAGAATACTATTCTGCCTTAGGGACATGTGTTCTGCTGTAGGGACACGTGTTCTGCTGTGGTATGTGTATTTGGCCCTGGTGAGAAACTGCCCTAAAATCATCAGTCTGTGTTGTTTTAGAAAAAATGGCACATGTCCCTTTAAGAAAAAGTATCGGTAATTGGTATCGGCAAATACATGAGGTAAAGTAGTTGGTCTGAAAAAGTAGTATCGGGACATCCCTAGTTCCCAGTTGTGACATAAACAGAAATAAAAACTCAACAGGTTTCCAACATTTATTTTGATAAAATAAGTTTGAGCTCTACATTTAAATACAGATTTTTCATTACCATTACGCTTTAACCCTTCAGCATCTACTAAAATTTGACAGCTTTGGGAGGACCGAACCTTTATGGCAACTGCAATACACTGTACCATAGTCAGACCCCTATAATAAAGCATGGTTTTATAACAGCCAACAAAACAAGATTTCTATATATTTCACAATAATAAGATGTGTGCTAAACAAGTTTAAATGTTTATAAATCCATGGAAAGATTTTTCTTTATCTGCAGAAAAACAGTGGGGCTTGTCCCTTTCAGGACATCATGTCTGCGTCTATAATGTTAGTTTTGGAACAGAATCTATGAAAAGCAAGTTTCTGGATTAATGCCAGACTTCCTTTCTGTTAATGCTTTGAGATATGGTCTCTGACCTTTATATCTTTATTCTTTATTCATGACCGGTCAAATAACAGGGGGCGCAGAAGAACTATGGATTAAAATATGCAGACAAAACAAGGTTTTCTTGTATTGTTTAGCCTTCCCTGGGCGAGTAGCAGGCCAATCATGGGAACAGATGGTCAAACAATATGAATGTCAGCAGAATACATGAGGCAACCCTGTGGCTTCTGGGGTGCAAATGTTCATCTCAGGCTGCAGTCACTAGAGCAGAGAATGGAGTGGATTGTACACAGATCGCTTTTTTATAAGCGTCCATCATGACGAACCACATGGGCCATTACTGGTAGCTCAAACATGCAGTGCATAGTGGAGGTGCATGCAAGAAGACGATGACATCGATAGAAAGATTGTACATTTTCCCATAAAAAGGATCACTTTAGCCATAAGGTCAGCTTAATACAAATTAGAAATAGAAGAAGCCAAATAGTCTATGAACAGAAAAAAAAAAAAAAGTCTAAGGCCCCTTTTACGCGGCTGCTCCGATAGGGTCGGTCCCTCAGTTTTTCAGGTGGACCCGATCAGATGCCCAATGAAAGTCTATGGGCAGCCGTGTGTAAACAAATGGGTGTCCATTTAAACCTGGCTCCGGCCGGGTCTGAAAAAACAAACAGAACAGTGTTCCGTTTCGACGGACCGGATTGTGCTAGATCAAGGGGTAATCTGATGAACACAGACCCATGTCTGTTTACATCAGATTCCCCATAGACTGCCATGGGGTCTGGTAAATGCAGTTTTTTCCTCCATCGCAAGCTGGAGGAAATAAATCTGTACGGTCATGGATGTCACAGCGGTGACATCTGCGAAGTATTGCTCTGATCAGGAGAGGATTCCTGCACGGATCCTGTACTGGCCAGCTAATGTGAAAGGGGCCTCAAGGTGGCCATACACTGTGCGAATTTCAGCCAGTTCTTGAGGAAACGGGCGAAATTCACATAGTGGGTGCCGCTGTTAGCACCCTTTCGGCTGGCATCCTTCGATCAGCTGATCAAAAGAGCTGGTCAGAAAATCTTCATAGGAACAAAGCTGGCAGCCAATAAGCTGCCGGCTCTGTTTGGATATTCTGACAGCGGCCAAGGGCAGCTGTCATAATACAGAAGAGACAGCGGGGATTTTTTTGATCAACACACTCGTAGCATTGATAAAAGGAATCTGCTCTATTTTTTTCATCCAGCCCAGGTTGAACGAAAAACAAAAAATAGAGCAGTGTATGGCCAGCTTAAGGCCCATGCACATAGGTGAAAGATCATTACATGCATCTTTACTTGTCATTGCTACATGTTGTTGTCCAACTTAAGATACTGCCATGTCAAATGCAGGCTGCCATGCAGATGAAGCATATTAATGGAAGCTATTGAAGGAGTTTCACTGGCCAATAACCCAACTTCTGCATTTGATTTCACCATATGGTGGCAGATCGTCAAAGGATTTTCCACTGTAAACTACAAAAACTGTGCCTGGTTTATCTCCGAATACTATTTAACCTAATCTATAATACAAGACATTATGAATCTGCAAATAAAGTTAAACAATCCAGCTTCTTACATCTTTAATGCATCTTCTCCATCAAGAGTCTTATAATGTCGGAAAGCAGAGAGCTAAATCCCACAGATACCATGTACACAGCATGCTGCTAATGTAATGAACTAGATGGGTCAATTAACGGTTTCCCACTGAAGCCAAGAATGTGGAAAACTTTGGGAGAAATTGCTCATTTCCTCACAATAAAACATTCTATCTAAAACTAAACAGAAGCCGTATTCCACAAAGTGAATGGGATGGTTTTTTGTTTTTTTCATTCTCCACAATATCACAAACTTAGACTTCACCTAACTCAGGTTCCCACACAATAGCAAAGTCATATATTTGCCTAGCATTTACAAATATTTAAAGAGAACAGATGTATTCCACAGCAGGGTGCGCGTGATTATGGTACACTGAAGGGCCGGATGGAGATTTAGGTTGAAGGAGTTTGAGGCACGGAGTCCGAGCAGTTCATTACAACCAGAAATTTGGACTGATTACTAGAATGTAGGACATTAGCAGGGTTAGTCACAAAAGGGTGAAGGGTTTGGAGAAGGCAGGAGAAGTGAACAATGTAGGACAAAATAGCTGAACTGGAAAGTGAGCTGAATTGGGGAATTTTTACAAATCAGCTATGTTGTCCTAGATTGTTCACTTCTCCTGCCTTCTCCAAACTCTACACCATTTTCTGAATAACCTTGTTAGTATTTTGACTACAATTAAAAACAGACCCTTCGGGTCTCATCTGCAACTCTACCATTTAAAAAAAATGAATAACACAATGTTTTTATATGAGCCCATTATTCTGCTCTGTGTATATTACTTCATCAGGGGAAAAAAATGTGAATGTGATAAAACATATTTACTAGTATAGTACACAACGCCTTGTGGTTGTGCAAAGATGGCCGTCGCATCAACAATGTGCAGCTAGTTAATCTGACTATTAAATGCCCATCAATTGAAGAGATAATCAAAGCGGAAGTAAACCCTAAACAAAGAACTTCTCTTATTTGCTCGCTTTAATATACTATCAGAAGCACTTTCTGTTTATCAGACATTTAGGAGTGTTCACATACCCCCTGCACACTTCCACTGTTATCTCAAACGACTTTTCCAGTTCTTATCTTGGGACTACAGATATGCCTTTATGTTGAAGCATAGGAGTTGAGTGGAGTAGGAGTGGTTGAGTAGTTTAGCAAACACACTGGGCAGAACTAAGACCACTCAGTCCACAAAAATCCTGTCAACTCACACCAGAGATTTTAAAAACCATGTACAAGTATTTTGCCTCAGGTATTTGCTGATACTTTTTCTTAAAAGGGACATGTTACTTTTTCTAAAACAACACAGACTAATGATTTTAGGGCAGTTTCTTTATAAATATGCTGACCTGTAACTCAATTCATGATTATACAGCAATGGAGAATGGCAACCAGCAATCATGGATTGCTGAGATTTGTAGCCCTCTATAGCCGGTGGCCATTCTCTATTGCTGTATAACCATTGAGTATACAGCAATAGAGAATTAAAGATCCCATCAATCCATGATTAAACAGCCATTGTACAGGGCTGCGTGCAGGTCTCACCAGGGCTCTGCAGGTGGGTTCCAGGCTCCGGGGCTGTACAGGCAGGTGTTGGGCTGTTTGGTGCTGTGTTGGCGCCGGGAAATAGGAGGAGGCAATGTATGGCCAGACTGTCACTGTCAAAGACAGCTGCCTGAGGTCCCCAGCAAGCGCGGGACCTCAGGCAGCCGAACTTGTTTAAAAATGTAAAGGGCCGGTATTGACCTTTAGTATTTGAGCATTTTCATGAGCACAGGTACTCGTGAAAATGCCCTGTATCGGTACAGATACTAGTATCGGTATTAAAAAAAAAAAAAAAAGAAGAGAAGAGAAGAGCTTAAAAAGGACAATTAAACCCTCAGGGGTTTTTGCATACACCTAATGCTAGCAAGCAGTAGATATATGATGCAAAAACATACCAAAAAAAGGTTTAAAAAAAACTTACCTGTGTCTCTTCCACACACTCCCGTCTGAAGATCTGAAAAATCTCGGGCGGCCACAAAGGAACACGGGGCGGGCGCATGCGCAGTACAGATCTTTAGCCGAGAGACACAAGGTAAGTCAAAGGAGGCAGCGTGCACCCGCACAGACTCCGTGGGACAGGAAGTGCCAGAAAGAGTGGAGTCAGCGCTGGATCAGAGATCGGCACCAGCGCTGGAGGGACTCCTGAAAATCATAGGAAAGGAGATGATCGGGTCAAGAGGCATCATTTAAGGTAAGACCTTAAAGCAGCATTGGGGGGGATACTATTTAAGGTCACTTTAAGAGTAGAAAACTAATGCAGCCACCACATCTAAAAGGACTGTTAAGCTGCAATAGATTAAATTTGTGGTTTTTAGGCTTCGCTCTGCTTTAAGCAAGTTAAAAGTTCTAATTCAAACTGTTCATTGTTTTCCACCATGAGACTTTTCTCCGGCACACAGCAGGCATTTGGAACCAACACTATGTGCATCATGTTCTTTTCTCTGAAAAAAGGAAATGATCCCTGACTGGTTGCAGAGAATTTTCCATGTTGGAAAATAGAAATTAATGTTTATTATCATTTTAGAGTTATTACAATACAGTGCCTGATATTGGCAAGAATTAAAGTAGATCTAAAGCCAGTTTTTTCCTTCAGTTTCAGGAACCTAAACCCCAGCCGCCACCCCTCTCAGTGGTCCCGCTGAGTATCCTACTAGGAAGATTTACTTTGTTTACACTGGCGACCATTGTCTCAGGTACTAAAAGCAAAAAAAAAATGCACAATTTTGAGTTGTTACCAAAATAATAGGAAATCTTCCAAATGGGGACACGTGTTGCGGAAACAACGAAACAGGCATTGCAATCAATTGGAGACATTTTCCCTCACCGTCTCAGTACCTGTGATTGGCGCTGCGCGCTGTCAACTTCCTGGGGGGCTCGGCATGTGGAGCTGCGAACACGCCCGAGCCCATCACTAATCAGGAAGTGAAGGGAAATCTCCTTAGTAAAAACATAAATGGTGAAAAGAAAAAAAAAAAAACCCACACCACACACCTGAAGGGTGTTGTAATAATTCCCTAAACCAGGGGTAGGGGTTAAAAACATGGGCAATAAAAGGAGAACTATGGGGTCAGTGCTTTTCCCCATAGTTCTCCCCAGGGTCACGGGAGGACGCAAACTAGCGTCCTCCCGTTACCCTAAGCTCCGTATACCGCGAGCTACAGCTCCCCGTATACTGAGACGCCGCAGCCGGGACAGATCCCGACATTACTGCCGAAATCCACCCAGCTGCATGATTGACAGCTGGCTCTGCCTATCTAGAGGCAGAGCCAGCTGTACCCGCCCCCTCTCCCGTCCGTTCCGCCAGTCAGCGCTGGAGGATCGGACAGGGGAGGGGGTGAATCCCTGCAGGGAGCAGTGAGTGACAATCACGCCTATCTGCAGGGACATGATCGAGAAGTGAGTGAGCGACGGTATGTGTTCGCTCACTTCAAGATCTATTGAGCCGACGTGTGACAGTTTCTTTGTAACACGTCGGCTCGAACTATGAGGATGAGTGATTTTCACTCCTCAGTTCTCCTTTAATCTGATAGATCTGGATCAGAGTGTTACTAGCCAATGAACACAGACAACCGCTTTGTGAATCTGAACATTTGCTACATCTTCAACCACACAGCACTTTATTTCTGCTTTTGCCAACAATATGGTGCATTTAAAGGGAGAGGCCTTTCATACTTTGAGTAAACTCTGTAAATGTTATTCATTGCAAACTAGGAGATTATTAAATGAATCTCTCTTTGAGCTAGGTCATTTAAAAGGAAAAAAGAAAAATAAATACAATCCATAGTAAAACATTTGTGCTTTGTGCAAAAATTTCCCTGAACTATTAACCCCTGTCCTAGCCCTTCTCAGAATTAATGAATGATGAGCTGCCCAATGATAACCGTAAAACTGCAACAGCCAACATGTTTTCTCATGCAGATTTACAGGGCAACACTGGGATTTATTTATTTTCTAGCAAAAAAGGGGTTAAAAGTAGGTTTTCCACATCATAAGCTTTATAAAAATAACTCCCTTATGTTAGCTGGGGGGAGTCACTTCCTTCCCAACAGCCATTTCTTCCATAATCTCAGTACAAAGACAAAATACCAAAGTACAGCTGACCAAAAGCTACCAATTGGATTTATAGAGGAATTGAACTCTGGAAGCTGTGCCCAAATAAAGGCAAGCAGAGGGCAAAGAACTAATCATCAGTATTGTCTGTGGTCTCCCTGCAGCAGACCTTTCCCCATTACTGATTTACCATGCCTTGTTTTGCACAGCGTCTGTGATGGTGGCCATCTTAGTAGAGGCAAGGCTTTGCTTATGTCAGAGCCTCCAGCAAGGAAAACAGTGAGCAGTACAGTAGTGATATCACTACAAATCTCCCGAGACTAGAAGTCAGAGGCACCATGCCTTAAATCTCACGCAGCCATGAGGCTGTAGATCTAAGAGTGCCTGGGCACCACACATAACAGGAAGTGAACTGCTAATTTTCAGGCGAACTTAAAAACACGAGGGGAAAAAAAAGAAATTTTTCAGGGTGGTTCAGCTGCTTGGCCATTATTTACTTATTCTAGATGTTCCCTATAGCACAGAAGAAGAAAATCCTTTCTATAGTCGGCTCAACTAGAAGAGGATTAGAGATTGATGGACAGGTCTCTGTGCTTTTCACATCACAACCACACTTTGAACTGCTATTCAGAAGTATACAGTGTGGCAAAAATCGAACAAGGATGCAGCTGCGAGAAGCATTGCAAGTGTACGCCATTTAGCAAGACCAAGCACAAGCTGGGCTCCATTTTGTGTTATCTGTGAGGACCGTCTGTCTACAGCTCACTTTGCACAGAATACGTTTGATTAGGGATTCACAAAGTATTGGTACTCACCTTTTCCGCCCATGCCCAAAATCCAATAGCCAGGAAAGCAGCTCCTAGCAACTACAAAATAAAAAAAATTAAAAAAAAAGACGATTAGAATTAGCGTAACATTATGAAGCCACAAAAGTACTCTCAACAAATACAAAGTATAATTTACAATTACAAGGTCTTAAAGCTGATCTAGGCACAACTTCTAAGTACATAATTGAAATATCTATGTAAACTGTTATCTGTCAAAAGGTTTAATACTTCTGTTCAGCTGCTCTTGTGATCCAGGTAACCCCCTGTCATGCTGAAGAGCAAGGTCCTGGACCTTACTACAGACCAAACTGAACCTAAGCAACAGAATACTCACTCCAGCCCATGACTGGATAATAAAAGGAGCAGCTGGTCACTGAAAGAAAGTCATTCTTCCGCTTTCACATCTTGCAAGCACTGGTATGATGAAGCGAGCATGGCAAAGTGCAGACCCCCCCTCTTCCCCTTAGTGCTGCGACACAGGAAAATACAGGAGTTGTATAGCAAAACAGACTAATAAAAGCCCCAAGCAAGATCCTGGTAATGCAGAGGATCCCAAATCTCATGAATAGTTGGTCCTATACTGCATTGAAATGCTTATTACATTTGAGATACTCGGTATTTCCAGAGGTTTGCCGGAAGGATTGTGACATCACACACTAAAGTGCAGAAGCCATGGGTAAGGCAGTATTTTTTTGTGTGTAAGGGCTGCTTTAAAAGATTGATTTGAATGGGGTGACATCCGCGCAGCAATCCCAGAAAAATAATTAGAATACATGACGCGCGGCGGTTTTAGCTGTGTGTTCGGTAGCAATGGCACCCCAGTTGCGCCATGGCACACCACAGCACGAACGGTTCACACTTTGGCGACTCCTGACCGCGCGGAATCGTGCACGATTGCCCACTGTAAGGTGTCGCCTAGGTGTGCAACTGCCCTGAGACATCTTCCAGGAGTTCATCTGGAAAAGAAATCTGTACTGGGAAAATGTAAGCTGCCGATCTCTTCTTTTGAAGACACTACTTGCCTGGCTGCTAGGTCAATGTCATTCCAAAGGATTCTGCACTTGAGTCACTGACTTGGAACAAGTATGCAGATCAGGAGTTTAAGTTGTCACCGACTTGAAACAAGCATGAAGCTTATTAAGTTCAGAGGAAAGTATCAAGACCAGGCAACTAGTATTTTCAGAAGGTCAACAATGTAAGTTTCCAAAAATAAAAAAAAGAAAGCCAAAAAACACTTTAAAATGTTTGAGTTGGTGGCTAAAGAATTGCATGCTACAACCCGACCTTTAAAGAACAAAAGGCCATAGTTCTCTCACAGTGTAATATTCAGCACTGCACAAAGAATTTACTCCCACAACACTATCACATTCTAAAGATCTTGCTTTCCTTTTTGTTCTACACAATTGCCTAAGAAAAAAAGAACTGACAATGAACACATTGTCGACATCTTATCAGCTCAGTACAGAAACAGTTAATGCAAAGGAGGTGAACGTGACTAAAAATGTTAGTATGAATCAACTAATATAGGACTTTATACATCACTATACCACAGGCTCAGAAACCATAAAGACGGAACTTAGCGGCGAGATGAAAGAAGTGGAGCAGTAAGCATGAAAAAACTTTGTAAATGAATCAGATTGTGCATGTTGTCACAGGTGGCCAACAATTAGCTGCAACAAATGCAAATGCAGCCACTTTTTCCTCATAGTTTTTTAGCTTTTTAGTAGTTTTCTCCTGTTTTTTTCCACTTTAATTAGATGTATCCTTGCTTTGACATCTGAGTGACACCTGACACAGGAAGAAAGTGTCAATCTCCCGAAGGGGTCACAAAATAGCAGTAAAATCCCCAAAAAGGTTCTGAAAATACAAAATCCGAGCTACGTGTCCAAACCCTTGTGTAGAACTGAGGCCATTTAAAAAAAAATCTTGGATAGAGTAAAGGAGGGTTGTAATGCCTATCAGCATTTTTGGCCCCCTGTGTCCCATTGGGGAGATTTACCTTCACTTCCCGATAGTTGTACAACGTCCCCAGCACACCAAAACGATAGTTACAGCAATTAAGCGTACATTTATTGAAGAATGCGGTCCCTCATATCCTTTTTTTCTTATCTTCACTTCCTGTCTGATAGCCACAACAGGAAGCGAGAGGAAATCCCTCCAAAGTTAAGGAAATCCATGCCTTGCAGCAGGGTCACCAGAACTAGTGTCCTGTTCTGATGACCACCCAAAATTTGCAATTTTTTTTCATTTCAGTGAAAAAACTGTCACAAGTATCCAATACAAAATATTAAAAAGGACAGGGCTCTGAGATGGACATAGGGAGAAAAAAAGGGAAGAAGAAAAAAGGAAGACGACCCAGTGGGTTACTTTTAAAATAAATATACAGAAAAAATGGATCCCATGCCACCATGTATAGGGTGCTTGTATGCCAAAACTAGATAACATTATATTTTGTGGCTTTTTACAGACTGAGGTAGTTCAGACACCAAAAAACACACCTATCAGGTGTTAACTTGTACCACGCCTAACAAATCTGAACTTCTCTACAGCACAATGCAGCGACACTACAGAGCACCTCAGAAAGGTCAAATGACATTTGTGCTGACCCCGAAGCACTGGGATAGCTATACCTTCCATATTTTTTTTCACCCACAATGAGTCATGTGAGGGGGCGGAAAAACCTATAGGGGGCTGGTCCTATGGGGCTAAGAAGGCGGAGCATTAACCCTTTGTGTGCTGCCATGAAGAAAAAATTACCGGAAGGCAAGTATTGCCACTTTTCGTTACACACACTAATCCGGTACCCGTGGAGATTGGTAGATACTGGATAACTAGTTTCCGGTTGCTTGAGGCCTCGTTCAGACCATCCTCAGTGCGTTTCGGCCCGATTATGGTTGGAACGTACTGGATCGCATTGCTGCCGCCTCAGTTTGTTGCGGGGCGGGAGGGGGGGTGTCCGGTCAGAAAAAAAATAGTATGCCTTGCATTCCCGTGTGGCCGATCGCACTGTGGCCTGGAGGGCGTGGCTACGGTGCAATTCACTTTAATGGACCACATTGCCCCCTCCCGCCCCACAACAAACTGAACCAGACGCAATGCAATCCAGTGCGTTCCGGACACAAATCGGGCCGGAACGCACTGAGGATGGTGTGAACAAGGCCCGAGAGTTACTATTAACTCTCAAGCAATAACCCCCCCACACCTTATTCATCAGACACCCAAACAGTCATGCACTCAATTACATTGAGCTCTCAGGCTTTCAAACTTATTCAAAAACAGCTTCTGCAGAGCAATAATGCATGATGAGGGAAGCAGACTTGCAGCCCTCAGCTTAGCCCAGTATTAGCAGGAGGAGGGGTGAACACCTATGAGCCATGTATGAAGACGGCTTCACACCAGGGAAAGCCAGAGCTGGGGGTTGTAGGAAGACATTTCCCACAGCGATTCCAGTCAGTAACCATAGAAACACACCACCCTCTCATCCCGTTCTGCTCAACCTGTAACCACAGACCCTCCAATCTCTTACATAAAGGTGGGTGTAGAAGACAGATCTGGTGTTCCTCCCATTGATAACCAGCACATATCTTTTGGTGTGCTTCAGACACTGGCCAGCTCTCCGCTAGCAAGAATTGGCACCATTGCGGATAAAAGCACCGCAAAAACTGTGCACACACAGCCTCCTACAATAAGAAACTGTGCTGGTCTCAATCCAACATGGAGACAACTGATCTGTTTGGTTTTTTTTTTTGGTTATAACAAAAGTGTACATTTGCTGTCCCCTCAAAATAACTCACCACACAGCCATTAATGTCTAAACCGCTGGCAACAAAAGTGAGTACACCCCCAAGTGAAAATGTACAAATTGGGCCCAATTAGCCATTTTCCCTCCCCGGTGTCATGTGACTCGTTAGTGTTACAAGGTCTCAGGTGTGAATAGGAAGAAGGTGTGTTAACTTTGGTGTTATCGCTCTCACTCTCTCATACTGCAGCAAGGTGGCCAAGACCATACAGCGGTTTAACAGGACAGGTTCCACTGAGAACAGGCCTCGCCATGGTCGACCAAAGAAGTTGAGTGCACGTGCTCAGCGTCATATCCAGAGGTTGCCTTTGGGAAATAGACGTATGAGTGCTGCCAGCATTGCTGCGGAGGTTGTAGGGGTTGGGGGGGGTCAGCCTGTCAGTGCTCAGACCATACGCCGCACACTGCATCAAATTGGTCTGCATGGCTGTCATCCCAGAAGGAAGCCTCTTCTAAAAGATGATGCACAAGAAATCCCGCAAACAGTTTGCTGAAGACAAGCAGACTAAGGACATGGATTACTGGAACCATGTCCTGTGGTCTGATGAGACCAAGATAAACTTATTTCGTTCAGATGGTGTCAAGCGTGTGTGGCGGCAACCAGGTGAGGAGTACAAAGACAAGTGTGACTTGCCTACAGTCAAGCATGGTGGTGGGAGTGTCATGGTCTGGGGCTGCATGAGTGCTGCCGGCACTGGGGAGCTACAGTTCATTGAGGGAAGCATGAATGCCAAAATGTACTTTGACATACTGAAGCAGAGCATGATCCCCTCCTTTCGGAGACTGGGCTGCAGGGCAGTATTATAACATGATAACGACCCCAAACACACCTCCAAGATGACTACTGCCTTGCTAAAAAAGCTGAGGGTAAAGGTGATGGACTGGCCAAGCATGTCTCCAGACCTAGACCCTATTGAACATCTGTGGGGCATCCTCAAATGGAAGGTGGAGGAGCGCAAGGTCTCTAACATCCACCAGCTCCGTGGTGTCGTCATGGAGGAGGTGGAAGAGGACTCCAGTGGCAACCTGTGAAGCTCTGGTGACCTCCATGCCCAAGAGGGTTAATGCAGTGAACACAAAATATTGACACTTTGGGCCCAATTTGGACATTTCACTTAGGGGTGTACTCACTTTTGTTGCCAGCGGTTTAGACATTAATGGCTGTGTGTGGAGTTATTTTGAGGGGAGAGCAAATGTACACTGATATACAAGCTGTACACTCACTACTTTACATTGTAGCAAAGTGTAATTTCTACATGAAAATGATATAATAAAATATTTACAAAAATGTGAGGGGTGTCCTCACTTCTGTGAGATACTGGATCTCCATCTCTATCTCTATCTATAATCACACACACATATACACACAAACATGTCCAGTCATGTTATTTGAACCCAGGTGCATTAGTCAGCAGTGTAATCAGAACACTGGTTTAAATAAAAAAACAAAAACCTTTGAACGAGGAATACATTCCTTCAGTCAGATAAGAAGCATACCGTCCAATGTCAAGCCCATATAGTTTAATAGGTCAACTCACATTTTAGCATTCTCAGGTACTATTTATGGACAGGACAGGGGAGACTCTGGATTAAATGGCAATTTAAACATTTGTCTGTAGCTATCAGAACCTCCACTATTAACAATTAGTGTGAAATATAAGAAATTGGGCTTATACTTCCCAACCACCATCCTCAGTTCTTATAGAATTCTAATGAGTTCAATCAACAATGTCACTGGCGCCATAGGGGTGTATACACCGCAACTCTTCACAGGAGGGCAGCACTTTAGACAGTCAGTGTGTCTGAAGCACTAGTACACTTTATTGAGTAGAAATTTAAAAAGCAAGAATGTACTCACAAACAGCCGACATTAAGCAGGTATGTCGTTACAAGGTACATCTGTGGTGTGAGAGTATCAGATGGCAGTCACACCAGGAGCATGCAGTCTGGAGAGAACGTCCTACTACTGGCATGGCAGACTAGGTTAACACGTTTGTTTCTGGGGCTACGCCCCCTTCGTCAGAACCTAGTAGAACCCTCCAACAGAATCCTATAAGACTTGAAAAGTGGCCAATCAACAGGTGACTCGAGTGTGACCTAGTAGATCGTGGGCCAATGGACTTAATGCAAATCAGATCTCTAAATCTGAGTCACCTGACCCCCAGCACTTTGGGTCGATCTACATACGGCTATAAAAGCCGAAGGGACTAAGCAGCTACAGCATATAGCTCCTCCCCCTGGCCAGCTATTCGTGCTAAGAAGCGCTCCTCATTGGTCAGTGCAATTAGAAGTGCTGCTCATTGGGGAGAGGGGGCAAATTGATAGCAGTAAGTCCATTTTCCCAAATTTGTCAGAGAAAGTGGATTTGCCCTTGAAGTTTTTTTTAACAGTGACATTAAAGGCAAAAAATGTTTTCCCTGCTTGCTAGCAGTAGATATATGCAAAAAAAGCTGAGGGTTTAGAAACCCTTTAATATGCAACTTAAATTTTTTTTTACATTTAACTTTATTGCTATCACATAGGGGGCCCCAACAAGCCCCCTATGTGATAGAATCAATAAATCTAAGGGAGACATCATGGGTCTATTAGACACCTAATATCAGCTATGGACCTCAAAAATGTTGATCAGTACATACATGTTTGACTAGCCACAGCAGTCAGAGAAATGACAGGCTGAAACTGGAAGTGACCAATTTCTCATCACTTCCAGGTTTAGTGCACACTGGAAGTGTGCTGATCTCCCTCTGATCTAGTCGCAGACACCCTCCACGCCATTCCTGGGCCCAGAGGGGGACAGCAGATACTCCTCTGCTGCATACAGAGCCGCCCAAGCACTTGTATGTGAAAGTTGTGCATCAGCCGAAGAGATCAGAGCTGCAGCGATCTTGGTATAACCGCTTCAGTATCATGTCGTTTATATAGGAATAGCAGTCCTGAACTCGTCAAATACCACAATTAATACGTTAATTGGAGCTATTAAACTTCCCTTTATTTCCATAACCCCAATAATCCTTGTTAAGCTTTGGAAATTTAAATAAAAATGGATGGCTTTGAAAGAGCCTGATACTACTTTTATAAGGCTCCATCGAAATGGTTTTCATATCTACTAGCTTTACTTGTGGATTGAGAAAGCAATTTTTATCATGCTGAAAATCTGCAAACACATTTTCATAATATAACATCAATGACCTTTATTCAACATGACTAGGAAATACTTGAAGATCTAAAGAACACTGCTCCAGATAGCTTCCTCACATAACTGAAAAGTAGACCATTAGCTCCAGGCAATCTTTTTCAAAGCCATCATCACTCAGACTAGCATAGTCTTTTCACCTTCAGACACCTGGACATGCTTTTGCCACAAGAGATTCTTTGCCATTATTCACCTGAAGTCTTTAAAGGGTAGAATATTACATGTGTGACAGGACTTCTAAGGCTGATCTGTGTCTCATTTTGTGAGCTCCTTCTGGCATGAAACCTAAGACACAGTATGGAAATTATCAAGCATGGAGTCACGTACGTAGCCACTGCAAATTTAGCAAGGACTATTGTTTTAAAGTGAACCTGTGCTTTGTCCATGCTGGGCAAGGCACATAGGTAGCTCGTTCCTAAGCCAGCCGCTGCAGTGACTACATGAATAGTGTGCAAATCATGTCATGGTCTGTTCCGATTTACGAATTACTTTCACCATCTGAGCAAGCGGTGGATATTGCCGACTGAAAAGCTAGTTGACTGGAGGTAATATTTTGAGTCAAAGACCCAGAACAAGAATGCAAGTCAGGAGTTGTGACTTCACTGGTTGCATATGTTACGCGCCATAAGCTTTGAGCAATAAAGCTGAAAGACAGCCAGGTAACTAGAATTTGTAGCAGATGATCCAGCAATGGAAGCCTACGTGGTGATTTCACATTTACTTTAAAGTGAAATGTTTTTTGCCAATTTTCAAACCGAGTATATGCACACTTCAGGCTCGGTTCTGACCAGCGTTAAGGTGCCCATACACCTTACGACCATCGCAAGACTTTTGTCTTGCGATGGTCGTATGTCAAAATTAGAAAAGTTGGGGTTTTTGGGCAGCCGACTGACAACTTAACAAACCAAACATCTTGTTGAAAAAATATTAATTTCATTTGATTAAAAGATAATTGGGGGGGGGCGTGGCTTTGGCATGAAGGAGTGAGGACGTGCATGAGAGAGCTCCCGTCCCGGCCGCCACATCATCTGCAGACATCTCATGGACATGGGTGATCTCCCTGGCTTTTTGAAAACTCTGGGACTCCCTAAGATCTCGCTGCCTGACTGGAATGTGTCCCCCGCGATACCACTACCATCTCGCCAACCCCCCTGGCAGACTGTCCCCCCTAGACGACCTGGAGGCCAGGACCCATCCTCTCCAAGCCAAGGAGACCCATCATAGCAGTACCGACTGTTCTACTTGTCGGCAGATGGAGACTGGCCATGTTTCTACACATCGTTATGCACGCCCGGGGGTCTACTGACTTGACCTGCCTTCTATAACACACGCACGTGAAGAACCCCTGCGGGTGTGTGTTACTAAATGGACACGGTTACTATTGCTTGAACTTAACATGGCTCCTTCTACTCTGCCATTCGCGGACCCCTTGTAAAGTTTCTAATACGGGTTTCATCTCAGGATGTTCATTTTCTCATGGCTTACCTCCTCAGGAGTAATGCGCCACCCTAAGTTGGCCGGGACGGGCTACACCCTCCCCTGTTATGCCCTTTCACGTTACCCAAGTAGGATTGTCCCCCTCAAGGGAGACATGTCCCGGACGGGACCTTTTGTGTCCACTCCTGGGGGTCTCCAGGTTGGTGACCCCTCGGACTAGGGATGCACTACTAGTTGATTTCAATGTGCACTGTTCTAATTTTTTGTATTGGTTTTGTAATGGTTTACTTTTCCCCTTGTTTGGTGTATTCACCTTGAATGTATCTATTCAATCTAGGCTCGATCTCCATTCCTGGCTCGGTGGCACCCGACCTTCTCCGTGTGATGCCTTAATGATTCCATGTCTGTATTGAAGGTATTGTCGTATAATGTACGGGGTCTTTGCTCTCCGAACAAGCGGAACAGACTGTGGAGGGAACTGAGACACTTGGGAGCACAGGTAGTAATGTTGCAGGAAACTCATTTTCAGGATAATGCTGTACCCAAGCTGCCTACACATGTATACTCAGGGTGGTATCTTAGCAATTCACCCATATCCAAGTCCTGTGGGGTTGCGATAGCTGTTCATAAAAGGTGCCCCTTTCACTTCCTTGATCAACTGATAGACCCTAATGGCCGATTCTTATTTTTAAAGGGATCCATTGAGGGCCAGATATTTACCTTTGCCACGGCATACGCCCCCAATGCCCATCAGCTCACGTTTCTGGACTCTATGCTGTCCAAACTGACTGATTTCCTGGAGGGCCTGCTTGTGCTGGGGGGGGGGGCTTCAATTTTAGCCCCAACCAAGTCCTGGACACGTCCCCGGGCAGTAACCACTTGACATTATCTCGTGGTATGGTAAACAGGTAGATAGATAGATAGATAGATATATCTATATCTATCACCTACCCTTGGAGTCTATGTGCGTCCCGGTTGTTCCACCCGGCTCAGACGGTAAGAAGTAAAAGCATAGGGCAGGGGGAAACGGGACCAGAGAAGAAGAAGAAATGGAGGCCCTAAAACCCCAGTGGAGGCAGACTCAATCAAGAGATGGCAGATGTACCTTGTTTTACAAAAATATGATAAGAAATCAATTAGGGCCTGAAGGGAGATCATAAGAACTACTCTGAGTATCAGTGGGAACAAACCACTGTACCATATCGTCCTTAATGGACATAATGATTGAAGTAAATAAATACATACCACAGTTTTGAGTTAGAGGTAAAGACATAAGACTGTCAGTCAGCGTCATAGAATAGCCGTTCCTCTCTTGAAATCGAGCCCCCAGCAGCTAATACAGCCCTCTCAGGCTGTACACTGACACTGGGGGCTCGCGTGGGTGCTTATAACGGCGCTCCCCTGGTGACGTAATTGGCGTCGTCACCTGGTCCAAAACAGGAAACGCCCTCTGTACGAGTCGCCGAGAGGTGTGGTAGAGGAGCTGGCGCTCTGAATGATGGTATTGACAGTGAGACACATTACGGGGGCGTTTCTAGTTGGTGGAGGCCAGCACCCTTGCTGCCAATCACTGGGGCCGGGGTTCCAAAACTAATTGTATGCAAGTGAGAGATGTAAGGAGAAAAGAAGAAAAAAAAAGAAATAAAATAAAATAGAATAATATGATAGAAGGGAAAGAAAGAAATAAAAAAGAGAAAAAGAAATGAGGTGGAAGATTAAGATGCCTAGGTATCAAAAAGAGAAAACAAAAAGGGAGGAAAGGAAAGGTCAGGGGAACGTGGGATGCACACATGATACATGATTTTAAAACACTGCAAGTGGTAGACCCTCTCCTAGGGAGAAGAGGAGGGATATGGAAGTCCAGTAAGGGTCCCACCGACAAGGCTCTCACATATGATTTACATTTATAGTAGCTCTTTAGTCACATATAGATCAAACATTTCATGATATACATTTAATATCTGTCAACAGACTTTCATTATCTTTTATTATAAGCCATAAATTATTGCAGACAATACATATTGGACCGAAATTGATAAATTGACAGAGTAACCATAGATAACAGGCCGTCATGCATTACATGTATTTGCTATTGATGGAAAATGGAAAATTGAAAACCACAATATGGATATGTGAAGGGGAGATTGATTGGACCACGGTAAGGTGCGGGAAAAGAAGACAGTGGATGCCAATCGAAAGAGGGAGGGGGGGGGTTTGCGGGGTTGGGAACCACTGTGTGGGATCCACCACAGCCACAGATCGCAAACCCCCCACAAGGGGGAGAAGATATTATGGAAGGTATTATCACATAGGTATACATGTATACATATAAACATGACCATCCATACCCACTGGTTTGAACCACAATAGCGGTGCAGTCCCAGCAGTGGAGTCCATCTAACTTAATTCGCACGTCTTAGTTCACACTGCTCGATTCTCGTACGATCGCACTATTTGTTTTCAGCCCACAGCAGAGTAACACCTGCCCAGAGGGTGTTGAGGCAGCATTTGGAATTAATGGCAATGCAGCATACTTACAAAATCTAAAAAGATTTCACTGCAGATCCCACAGGTGGAGGCTAAATAGTGCGTGTTCACCATCACCCAATCCAGTCCATGAACAGATGCACACCACAGGTCTTGAAATATGACTCCAATCTTTACTGTGATACAAAGATGTGTATACACCACAAACAAGCTCCCTTGCACAAACAAAACCTTCCGACAGGTTTCACGGATGAGGCTTAGTCATAGAGGTATGCAGCACACCTAGTACTGTCCATGGGTTTAGTTACCATTAAGGAGTTGCAACTGTAGTGGCTGCTCACCTTCCCCATACCATTTGCTACACTTGGCTCCTTCGTGCCCGGGATACAGATACTAGTATCAGTGCCGATACCGAGTATTTGGGTAAGGACTCGTACTCGCCCAAATGCTCCCGATGCCTATCCCGATACCGGAATTTCTGGTATGAGCAAGCCGAGCGTCTAGTTATTACAGGCTTCCCGGCTTCCTGATTGGCTGGGAAGCTAGCTCCAAGCTCCTTCATCACCAGGGAGCATGGACCTGGTTTCTATGCAAACCAGTGACCTGGGCAACGTGTAATGACTCACCGCCCGGCTTCCCGATTGGTCGGGAAGCTGGCCGATCAGGAAGCGAGTTATTACCCACCCCACAGCTTCCCGATTGGCCAGAAAGCCGGCTCCATGTTCCCTCATTACCTGGTGACGAGGGAGCATGGAGACAGCTTCCTGGGATTTCCAGTATCAGTATCGGCGAGTACCGAGAAAAAAAGAAATAAAAAATCTCGATACCGAAAAACTGGGATCAGTGCATCCCTACTTCTATCCCCTGTGAGTGGAGAACCTGGTGAACACTGCATGTCCCTTCGACTCAGCGAGCCCAGGCGTAGTCAGGGTAGGGTCCAGTTTGCCACATTTCGCAACAGCAACCAAGTGATTAGGTAATTTCCCTGCCTTTGCCTTCTGTCAGCATGGTTCGTGGGGGGAGGGGATGCTGGAATTCAAGTTTCACTCAGGTATTTATAATGGTTGCATTAAAATTTTTAGGGATTTTTCAATACATGCATTGCTAACTAGCAGGTTTTTTTACCCCCTTTTTCTAGGTCTGCCTGGAATTCAGCTTCAAGCATATAGCAGCCTACCAGGCCCGGTGATAATTATTAAGGACGCCTTTATGTAAAATAAAGAGGATTACATAGTTACATAGTATTTGAGGTTGAAGACACAGGTCCATCAAGTTCAACCTATTGTGTGTATGCATGTTATTCCGCATGTGTATGAGCCCATGTGTGATCTTGTTCTTAAGTGTACCTGTACCCCTGTATGTTCCGGTCTTTGAGGAAATCGTCCAAATGCTTTTTTAACGATTCAACACTCCCAGCTGAAAACACTGCTTGCGGCAGCGAGTTCCAGACCCTAACCGCTCTAACTGAGAAGAACCCGCTATGCCCCTTGTGCTGAAATCTTTTCTCCACCAATTTTAGGTGGTGGCCTCTAGTCTTTGTTATGGAGTTTACTGTAAAAAGTTTATTGCTGATGTTGCTATCACCATTAAACATCTTGTACATGAAAATCATGTCCCCTCTTAATCTCCTCACTTCGAGCGTGAACATGTTTACATTTAGTAACCTTGTCTCATAGCCTTGGTCTGCCAGCCCCTTAATTAGTTTGGTTGCCCCTCTTTCTGTTGATTGGTGACCAAAACTGGACCGCATACCTCAGATGAGGCTGAACCAGTGATCTATAAAGTGGCAAAATTATAGATTTGTCTCTACAGAACATTCCCTTTTTAATACAAGACAGCACTCTGCTTGCTTTGTTTACCGCAGCCTGGCATTGCAAGCCATTATTCAATCTGTGGTCTACAATGACTCCCAGATCCTTTTCCATTTCTGACTTCCCTAGTGGAGTTCCTATTATTGTGTAATCCGCCTGCCTATTTTTAAGCCCAAAGTGCATTGCTTTACATTTATCGACATTAAAAAGGAGAACTATGGGGTCAGTGTTTTTCCCCATAGTTCTCCTCAGGGTCACGGGAGGACATAAACTAGCGTCCTCCTGTCACCCAAAGCGCAGTATATCGTGAGCTGCAGCTCGCGGTATATTGGACCGCTGCAGCCGGGACGGATCCCGACATTACTGTTAAGATCCACCCAGCTGCGTGATTGACAGCTGGCTCTGCCTATCTAGAGGTAGAGCCAGCTGTACTCACCCCTCCCCCGTTCCTCCAGTCAGCGCTGGAGGATCGGAGCGGGGATCCCTGCAGGGAGCCGTGAGTGACAGTCACAGCTCTCTGCAGGGACAGGATCGAGACGTGAGCGAGCGACGGCATGTGTTCTCTCACTTCCCGATCTATTGAGATGACGTGTAACAATGAAACTGCTCGAACTATGAGGATGAGTGATTTTCACTCACCTCATAGTTCTCCTTTAAACCTCATCTGCCATACAGTTGCCCACTCCCCTATTTTATCCAGGAGCCATTTATCGATACTCTCTGGACGCGTTTCCGTAGCCAGTTCTCTGTCCACGTACACACCATGTCATCTATGCCCATAGATCTCAGCTTGTGTAGTAAGTGTTTATGTGGTACTGTGTCAAGCGCTTTTGAAAAATCCAGATATACCACATCCACCCACCTCCCTCCATCCAGGATTGTTTAATGATGCAATACTAACCACATTAGTGCTAAGTTAGCAATTCCATTGAGGTCATAATTGGCCACAATTATGCCCTCCGTAGCATCGCTAGCCAACACAAAAGCCAATCAGCCAGTGACTGCAGCAGCTTTCGTTTTAGTTTAGTTTATTAATGATCCTTGAAGTAACGCCATCCATATCAGATGCAGCAAAATAAATGCAGCTCTTGTGGGAAAGTCAGATAATTCTCTGACTATTATGAAACTAGAGAAAAGGGGTTGCCATAGAGACCACATACATATCAACAACTTCATCTGAAGGAATGTTTAGAGAAATCACAACGGCTCCAGGCTAAATCCCGTTATTACTTGGTTGGTGGTTTTATTAGAAGGGTAACTGCTTAGCCTACAGGGATTGTGTCATTATAAATATCTGCACATCATACAGTCTCTTGTTTGAAAGTGTCATCCTACAAAACGCTCCTCAAGGCAGACTTTAAAAGCAACAAATAACTACCGAATGCAAATACAGGAATTATTAAAGTGACAGAGTATAATCTTTTTTCCCTCCCCCCCCCCAATGCTAGTGTAAGCACTTACCTTTAAAGATGTCTTTTAATCTGACCTTCTTTCCTGGCTTGTTCAGCCTTCTCTCCAGCGCTGCTGCGGGTCTCTGATCCAGCGCTGACTCCTCTGAGCTTCCTGGCACTTCCTGTCGCACGGTGTCTGCATGCGGGTGCACACGTTCATAGAATTGCCTTGTCTCTGCTCGTCTCCCGGCCGAAAATCTGAACTACGCATGCGCCCGCCCCAAGATCCTTTGCGGCCACCCTAGATTTTTCAGATTTACGGATGGGAGCATGAGGCAAAGACACAGTTCTAAGTTTAAACCTCTTTTAAAGTGTTTTTTTTAACGTGTTTGCATATATTTACTGCTTGCTAATGGAGGGTTTAATAACCCTTTAAGTGTCATATCCAGATGTATATGTAAAAAAATAAAAATAAATAACTTGATTGCGAATCTTGTGATTTAGGAAGCACCAGGACTAAAAAGTTATACTTTGACAACAATATCAACTGTTATCCACGATTTTATTGTACATCACTGATAGCAAAGTAACACTATGTAGTGGCCCTGAACTCAAAAAGTGAAGATTTGGTTATAGGGAACCTCTGGAAATGTTAATTGTGCTTAAAGAGGTACTTCCCTCATCTTAAAAACGATAACAAAGGCACCTTTAGAAATGTTTAGTGATTGCAACTATAGGAATGGAGTACTTTTGCTAAATTCCTTTTTCTATTTTTGTGAATTTGGTAGTCAGCAGTTGGCTGTACCCATACTACATGTACCTCAATAGAAGTGTTTCTCTAAGCTCCGTGTCATTTTCTCTGCCACATGCTGTTTGAGCATGCTCCAACAGAGTGTGCCGGAGAGATATCGGACTCTGTTATGGATATCTTATAGCCTGCCCAAATCAGTGGGACTGGGGAACCTGCTGAGGCAGGCTGGGAGAACTACCGTATTAAATATGTGAGCCATTTCCTGTTCTCTCTTCCTTCCTGTGCTTCTGCCCTGTGAGGATGTCAGTTTAATTAGCCTTTCCTAGGCCTTGGAAACAAAAAAGGAAGAAACTGAGAGCCACAACCTAGCTATCTGGCTTGAAAAAGGTTTAACTTCGAAACGCATTGCCTCCCCTTATACCACCTGGGCTTCGGCCGATCCCGCGGTTCTCTCTCACTCTCCCCTGCTAACCCATCTCTTTCACCTCCAGATCCCTATTGTCCACTGCCCTCTTCTCCCCGCCAGCAAAAGCTCACACTGCTATCCAGCTACCGCCCCTCCTCCAGCGGCAGTATACAGTTCGCCAGGGCACCGCTATACTTCCAGCAGAAGCGGCCCCACAGCACAAACAGAACTTCACCTCAGCCGCATCATTCAACACCAGCACCGCAGCTGCCTCTTCTCATCTGCACAGCATTCTATCAGCCGGGGATACAGGTGAAACTCGAATAATTAGAATATCGTGCAAAGTTCATTTATTTCACTAATGCAACTTAAAAGGTGAAACTGATATATGAGATAGACTCATTACATGCAAAGCAAGATAATTCAAGCCGTGATTTGTCATAATTGTGATGATTATGGCTTACAGCTCATGAAAACCCCAAATCCACAACCTCAAAAAAGTAGATTATTACATGCAATCAATAAAACAAGGATTGTACATAGAACAATATCGGACCTCTGAAAAGTACAAGCATGCATATGTACTCAGTCCTTGGTTTGGGCCCCTTTTGCAGAACTTACTGCAATTACTTTTGCACGATATTCTAATTATTCGAGTTTCCCCTGTACATCTGGGCATAACTTCAGCATACAGGATCGTCCACTACAGCCCCTCCACAGCATCAGCCTGGGCTCCAAGCTCATTGGCCAACAGCATCTCCACTGCCCAGGATCACTCTGGACAAGCCATCCTCAACACATGCTGAGTTGTTTTCAGTACAGGAACTAGCTTGCCAAAAGACCCTGTCCTCAGTAGCAACAGCACATGTCTTGAGGGTGAGTACATACTACTTCTCTCTACATTAAACAAGATCACACCATTTGTTGTTTTGTCATCCCATCTCTGGTCACCAGATCCCTAACCCCACTTTGCGTACCAGCACAGTCCCTTCAACCACTGGATTTTCATCAGCTTCACCTAAAAGATGCCACATCACCACATATGGATTGACATTATTAAGTCCTCATTAAATGTGAGTGTGAACACTATTGGGATTATTCACAAAAGGGTGGAGAGTTTGGAGAAGGCTGGAGAAGTGAACAATATAGGACAACATAATTGAACTGGAAAGTGAGCTGAATTGGAGAAATTTTCCAAATAAGCTATGTTGGCCTAGATTGTTCACTTCTCCTGCCTTCTCCAAACCCTTCACCCTTTAGCGTATAACCCCCTATATGTTCTCTTTTCATCCCATCCTAACCTGCCTTATTGTGCTAGGTTGTGGCGCTACATTTCTTCCTTTTTGTTTTCTAGCATACATACAAGACACCCCAGTCTGATACTGTCAGGAGCTGCACACCAGCCTCGTCACACAAGGCCACCCGAAGTGCGCCTTTCATGTTATACTTTTCTTCGGAACTTTCTCCTAGGCCTTGGACTTAGGCACATGGAAGGTGAAGGGATCTACGCTCCTGGGAGGAACCCCTGAAGGTGATGACTGCTGGAAGACAAGAGAATATGGCCTTGAGGAGCCAATCTGCTTCTGTTCCCCCACATATGGAGATGTGTTAAGTAATGCTTGAGTGGGAAGTTATACACAGGATCCTTCCTATGTTCTCCTGCCTTGGAAGAAGTCAAGATTGAGACACCACTAGAACCTGTAATGTGAGAGCCAGAAAAGATCTGAGGTCTAGTTCTGAGAATGAGACCCAGTGTTGTGAGGGATATCCTGATCCGCACCCAATCCTCTTTACCATATTGCTGTGCAATAAAACCTTTTCTATTTTGAATATACTAAAGTGACTGGTGCCCATCATTCTGAAAAACCCGAGAAAAGAACCACGGCTGAGGTGAATGTGTCGGGGACTGTACTGTAAGTAAATGGTTCGTTATCTAGTCATTAGGTAACTGGAGAGCCATATACCTTTAGGTTATGTCTGAAAGGTTGAGAAAGTCCTTTGGACGAAACGCATCAGGTGGGAGGAGTTGTGACATCATTGTGCTGGGCGGAGTGGCCGCCAGAGATCCTGCCAATATATATGGCCTGTGTATTTGTCTTTCTAATGTGAGTGCATTCTTATCTCTTTTAATAAATATATAGTGTAACACTATGGAGGTTTGCTTTATTTCATTTCGACAGCCATCCAGCCCTGCATCGGAAGAGAGCCTGAGAATAAGAGGAAACCAGCAGAGGAGGGAGAGTCCTGGGGAAAGCTGATGGTTGCATAAGAGCTCTGTATGACGTTTGGTGTAATAACCTAGGTCCATCTTAAAAGGTGAGGGTACACCTGAAGAGCAGTGAGTTGGAAGAGTTTATTTGAAGATCATCTGCACTGGATATCACTTGTCATTTTAGGACTATTTGGTTGGTGAAAAGTTGACGATTTAGAATTGCACAGGATATTATTCACTAGTGTGGGATGATTATGTGTTCACTGAACAGATGACAGACTGTTCAATATTTGGTGGACTTAGTTTATGTGGGTATTAGGCAGGGTAATTTTATGCATTATTTGCTGCACATTAAGTTTTATCGTTTTGATCATAATTATTGATGCTTTTCCATTGTTTTACATACTTTATTGATTTGACCGCTGCACATAATTTATATTGATTTTTTTAAGGTGTTGGTGGTTGTACATTTGTGTGAGCGGCTCTAAATTATAGCAATTTTTGGGATTACTACATTACCATTATTGTCTCACAAGAGTAGCGCAGGGATTTTACACATTTTTTTTTTGTTTATGTCTGAATGGTTACCAATAGCACTACACAATCTACTAACAGATACATATAAATAGAATTGTAGGTAGGGATGTCCCGATACTGATACTAGTATCGGTATCGGGGGCCGATACAGGGCATTTTCACATGTACTTGTACTCGTGTAAATGCCCCGATACTGACGGCCGATGCTGGCCCTTTAAATCGGATTGGCTGCCTCAGATCCCGCTCTGGAGTCCAGATCTCACCGGGCTGCATCCAGATAATGGACGCAGCCTGGTGACACCTGTACGCAGCCTGATGAGATCTGCACACGCAGCCTGGTGACATCTGTATTGAGCTCTGGGGAGATCTGGACGCAGCCTGGTGAGAAACTGCCCTAAAATCATCAGTCTGTGTTTTAGAAAAGTTGTCACATGCCCTGTTAAGGAAAAGTATCGGTAATTGGTATCGGCAAGTACTTGTACTTTATCTTGAAAAAGTGGTATTGGGACATCCCTAATTGCAGGCTTTTTATTCTTTGCATACTATATTTTTCTTTTCCTCCCCGTTCTTCTCACGGTAGCCATTTTTTATTTTTTTTTAACTAAGGGCAGATTAATCCATCTCCCTTTACTTCCGGGAACTCTGGGTCTGCCTCCGGGAACATGCGACAGTGCACCTCATGTGAGGTGCCTGCCCCTCCCACAGATCTTATGAGCTTTTGTGGATTACAGTTGAAATTAGCCAGGAAGGCACTGGTGATGTAGCCTTCCCACGATTAACCTGAGGGCTACATCACCAGTGCCTCACACAACCAGAAAAACAGCAATTGTAAGTTAAAGGGAAAGAAAATATGTTTAATGAATGTTAGATTTCATTTTCAAAAATGGAAACCTTTCATTTGGGGGGAAAATAAATTTGCAAAAAAATGGCAGTGCATTTCCCATTAAGCGAATGTGCCAAACACTCCTGTGTCCTCTGACTAATACATTATCTTCACATATTTACAGAAAGTTTTCTAAACACTGGTGGATCATCTTAAGCCAAGCTCAAAATGTTGTAATGAAGGAGACTTGCTTTGGTAAAAGTTCTTCACTCACCAGCAATCCTGCATTAATTTTTATGTTTTGTTTTCAAATACTTGTTTCCAGATGTTCGCAGGCAGTCATGCGACACACAGGTCCTCTTCTCTGCCTTTTCTCCGGAAGTGGGTAGTCCTCGATGTAGATTAGTACTGTTCTTTTCATGAGTGTACTGTGATTGCAAGGTACCAGGGTGATACAATGGGGGGCACCAGGGTGATATTTCCCCCCCCCCCCTTTTTCCCCAAAAAAACATTTATGAACTGGAACTACAGACAAAGCCTAGTCTTGGGTCAACACTTGCCAGTTTTGGTCACACTGCTAGGTTGTATGTAACAGTTACAGATGGCAGAGAGCTGTGGTTTAATAATAAAGTTTAAAAAAAGTTTTGCCACTGTTGTGTTATGAGAGCAGTTGTCACTTCAAAGAATTAGGGTTACTTTACTGTAACACTATTCATTCTGATCTGAACAAACCAGGGCCCTGAAAATCTTACAGCTAGATCTAAATTTTGATTGCCTGTATAGACGCACGTACCTGGGGGTAGGCCATCATGAAGCCTGGGCTTACAAGTGAAAGCTGCAGGGAACAGGGCTCGCAGATTGGTACAAAATACTGTACAGCATGGAGAGCTGCCCCCGCCATTACTGTGGTAAAAGAGGAAGGCCCATGCTCATCACCTGACTAGCTAAAAAGACCACTGGATTTAGAAGAATGCTGGATTTAATGTGTGAGACAGGGGGTGCAACAATAAACAGCAATACATAGGTTTACTTGAAGATACACTAACTTTAAAATGTCTGCTGGCTTTGAAAATGACGCAGATTGTAAACAAACACGGGAGGCCCCAGGCACCGATATTGGCAATTACACATATGTGGAGGAGATAGGACTTTGGGGTGGGATTTAAACAAGCACTAGTGGTCCCAGATCTCGGTAAGTAATCTGTGAAGGGGCAAAAAGAACGAGTCCACTTTCTTTAAAACAGAACACTGTTCTCTGAAAGTGTGCTTATTCTTTAAAACAAAACCTTGTGTACATAATATTTAGTTTAAAAAAAACATAATGTGCTGTCCATTGCGTAATGGGCAAAGAGCAAAGGTTTTCAATGCACCTTCTGCTAGGAATGAAGCTTTGATGAGCTAGCATGTTTTGTGTGTAGACTTAATTTAGTGAAAGTCAGACATATTGTTCACATCTGTTTCACATAAAAAAAAAAATTTAAAAAAAAAGCTAAAACATAAGGCTAGCACGTCAATTCTATGAGAATCTTAGACATTTCTATAGCATTACAAGCATACTGGGTCTTGTGGCAAAGCTGAGAAAAAGTTATAGTAAAAATAAAATAAAAATCCTAAAAAAAAAAAAAAAGGCACACCACACCCACAAACTTGCTAAAAGCAGCAATCAATGAAGAGGAAGAGGGAAGAATTGCCTCCCAATGGCAGAGGTCCCAAGGAGCAGCCCATAGAAGCACACATGGTAAATCGCTAGTACATGTTATACATAAAAGGGAGCCAAAGCTCAGTATATAGCAACCGGGATGGATCCTGACAATACGGTCGAGATCCACCCAGCTGGCTGATTGACAGCAGGCTCTGCCTATCTAGAGGCAGAGACAGCTGTGCCCGCCCCCCTCCCTGTCCGTTCCTCCTGTCAGCGCTGGAGGATCGAAGAGGGGAGGGGGGAATCCATGCGGGGAGCGGTGACTGTCAGTCACCGCTCTCTGCAGGGAGATGATCGGGAAGTGAGCAAGCGACATTATGTGTTAGCTCATGTCCCGATCAATGGAGCCGACATGTGACAGTTGCATAATCACACATCGGCTCTATCTAGGAGGATGAGTGAAAAATCACTCACCAAATAGTTCTCCTTTAATGACCAAGGACAAATGTGGGTCCTGAGGTTACACAGGTTGAGAACCACTGCTTTAGGTGGCAGAGTCCTGGTAATTGCTATTAATGGTTTGGTTTTAGTAGTATGCGTAAGCTACAAAAAAAATTGCCTGTGTAGTTCTTTTACTTGTCCCCCTTCCCCCAGTTTGTTTTTCCTTTTAATAAATCAGATATCATACAATAAAACCAACAACGACCTAAGGTGATAAAGTCTGCATTCCGATGTCAATGTTTTGAATCAATATGTGCAAGTTGGACTGCATACATTTGATGGTTCATACAGGAAGCCTCTAACAGAAAATACGGTTCATTCCTAACAATAGCAGGAAATGGGGAGGGGGAAAGAGGTGCAGAACAATGAAATAAAAAATATGACTATCTACATATTCAGCAAGGACAACAACAAGAAGCATGGTTTAGGATCCCACAGAATTGAAAGCGATAAATGAGCATTATTTTCAGCAATGAGAGCTGAAAATAATCTCCTTGCTGGAGAGAATGACTAAATTACAAATAATGTATGTGTTATAGCTTATTAAATTAAGCATATTCATTTCTGTGTGTGTACATAATGCCTCAGATGATGTATTTAGCAAAAAAACATTTCTATACAAAATTCTGATCCATTGCTTTAAATTTAGAGCGCATACTTTGTTTTATTCACTTTCCTTTAAGTTTGATTATAAACCACATCTACATAGAGCCCATATGTTAGAATGTTGCAGCAATCTGGATACAAGAAAACAATGCAGTAGTTTCTCTGAGAAGACAAAGCAGCTTTTAGCACAGGATTGTTTTGTCAGATGACCACTGTCCATTAATAGTGGATTACTAAGGCTGGTCGTACACTGCTCTAATTTTCTCGTTCAACCCACGGGCTGAATGAGAAAAATAGAGCAGATTCCTCCATCAACACTTACGAGTGTGTCAATCGAGAAATCCCATTATTTGCATTGTTTTCTGACGGTACCCAAACAGAGCCGGTGGCTCATTGGCTGCCAACTCTGGTCGTACAAAGATTTTCCGGCCAGCTCCTTCAATCAGCTGATCGAGGGATGCAAACTGAAAGGGTGCCGACAGCGGAGTACACTGCGAATGTCGGGCGGTTCCTCAAAAACAAAATTCACACAGTGTATGGGCACCCTTACTAAGAGCTTATATGTTCAGAAAATATAATCATTAAAGCACACCCAAACCCAAAAATGGAAAATATTACAGCTTACCAGTCCTTAGATGGGGTGGCTGCATTTGTTTTAAAGCTTTTTTGCCTGATAACGTTTCCAGGATGGTTGACTGGAGAGATGGCTTCACCCACCTGCAGGAGGCTAGAGAGTTTAAAAGGGCGGCCAGGAGTCAGCGACCTCAGGAACAGCAAGATTAACTGCACTGTTACTAAGATACTATGATGACAATAAAAACAAGGGAGGGATTGCCACAGTCCTGGCGGATTTCCAGAAAAGGAGTTTGGTTAACTCAGGCTTTTCTGAATCATTTTCCAGGATGGTTGACTGGAGAGAATTGCATGATGTAACCTGGGCCAGGACCACTGCTTGAAACACTTGTCTTTCTTCCGAAAGGCTTGATCCTGGCTGGAGAGGCTATCAATAGGGTAGCTCTTCACAAATGTGTTAAAGCTTGCCCATATGGCTACACTGCAGATCTGCTCCACTGAAACACCTGTACTACCAGCCAAGGATGTAAACAGTGACCTAATGGAATGAGCTGTAATACATCAGGGCACAAGGTTTGCACTCTGAGGCATAGGCCGCAGAAATAGCCATGCCGATCCATCGGGCTATGGAGGAGTTGGATGCAGTTTGTTCTGCTAGCATCATTAACCAGGATGAAAAGGACATTGGATTTCCTGATGTGTAGTATGCTTGATACATTTGAGAATACATCTACGAGCGTGAAGCAAGATGATTGCTGCTTCTTATGGAGTCAAAGTGTTCTGGCAAAAAGGATTGTAAACTACCTTGTGGGATCTGTGGTATTTAGGGACCACCTTGGGGAAGAAAGCAGGGACCATTTTGAGAAGGACTTTGACCAGTAGCAGTATAAGAAAAGGTTCTTTCACTTGAGACTTGGGATACTCCTCATGCTGACACGAGGGCAACTAGAAAAGCCAATTTAATTGTCAGGTGCTTAGAGGATGGTTCGAATGGGCACTTTGTCAAGCAGTAGGACTAAAGATACCAAAGCTGGTTGAGAAAGCTGGTTGGACAACCAGTGACAGGTCTTCAAGAAAAATACAGCAAGTCCAGTTGCCTTATTGCCTTACTTATTTTTTACAGATATACCATGACTTGGATGAATGAGAACCTTCACAGACATAAAGATACCAAAGGGTAACCAATACACTTCTAAGAGGCTTGATAGACTGCATTGCTTTGAAGAATATATTTATCAAAGTGTCTGTAATCTGGGTTTTGTCAAGGTATATAAATAAAACCACCACCTCTACCATGAGGGTACTGATGGAAAGATTTCTGAGCCAATACATTCAGTCCCAGTGATTCCCATGTGGACACAGAGAAGGGGGAGATAAAGTGAGTAATAAATCACTAATATCTGGTTGTTACAGTTCCCTACCTTTTGCTCATGAACCTTGTCCATTTAGTCACTTGATAACCTCTTCAATGGAAAAACAACCCAACCAAGTTAAAATTTAGCAATTTCAAGTGCATGCACACTAACTAGGGTCTTACACAACTGTAAAACCAATAGACCAAATATAAAATATTTACTTTGTCTATGGCAACATACCACTTTGAGAAAAAAAAAAGTAGCAAGAGGAGTAAAATATGCAATAGTAGTAAATGAAGGGCCATTAGCGAGCTTTCAATGCCATATGCTCTATGCCAGGGGTAGGCAACGTTGGCACACCAGCTGTTGTGGAACTACAATTCCCAAGAGGCATTGCAAGACTGACCGCCACATATGACTCCCAAAGGAAGCAGCATGATGGGATTTGTAGTTTCATCAGGCTGGAGTGCTGTGGTTGCCTACCCCGTTCTATGCAATAACAGTACATTATTGCAAGTATATAACTAGTAACTCACCTAAAACAGAGAGAGCAATTCCTTTTACATATTACCATTATAAAAATACAGCTGTAATCTTCCCTTTACCACATCAGAAAACGTGCTTTTCCTGCAGGAGAAAATACATAGTCCCACACAGCTTATTTACACCTTGAGGTGTAATGAGGTGCACTAAACTCCTGCAAACTGGCTTTTTCATAGTTAAATGGGGCCCTTGAAAACCAGTATGCAAACCATCAGAAAACAAACAAATAAACACAACATTGGAAAGTACAGGAATACTACTTCTCATTAGTGCCTCCTGTGCATCCAATCTGACAGCCGTCCTCTGATGTAATTCCAATCACAACAAACAACTTCCCTGCTCCACAATGATCTTCTTTTGTCGCACCTGACAGCTTTCCGGCAGGATGTTAATTACCAACAAGCGTGTGGGTATGCCGAGTGACATCACTGACCTGATACAGTTATGACCATATTGTACACAGTGGCAGCAGTTATACCAATATAGGAATGAATTTCAGCTGCAGGTAGGTGGCCAAGCTGGCCACACCTGTCCATTTAAAGCGGTGCGATGCTTTAAGCACACAGTTCTGTGCGATTAACACACTGCATAACACACCTAACCGTGCATTGCACTGCCATTTATTCACCCTGCCTGCTGCAACACAATACCAAGTGCTCGCTATCAAAATACCGGAACTGATCCCTGAAGCAGATTGGCTGCTAGCTCCATTCTGCCTCGAATTTTCCTATTGGTCCCTTCGATCTGACGATCGAGGGATGCCAGCCAAAAGGTTGATGATAGAAGCACCAACTGTGCAAATTTCGGACTAAACTCGATATGCATCTACCCGTCTTTAGTTCACCTATTCAGTCAACTGCACACAAGCTGGATTTGGGTCGCATTCATGGTTGACCCAAATCCTAAGATCATCACTACAGTGGGATTGAAAAATAAATATTGCTGGAGTGTGGCTATCAGCACAGTCACTGCTTATTCCCAAGTCTGTAGCTTGTCAATCTGTCTCTGGCTACACCTAGACTTCCCCACTGCTTTCTGGATTGACAGTACGGCCTCTGTTGCTGAAACCTTCCCACTGGGAGTGAGAACATGGGAGACAAATAAAAGGAGGATTTGATTCAGTCACTTCCTGTATGTGAAAAGAACAAAGAATCATATGTGTCTAATCCCTTCATTCCACATGTCAGGGAGAAGTTTGCATCTGTCACCATTTAGTTCTACAGGGTCTTGGCTTTCAGGAAATATATCATTTTGGGGGGGTTAAGTAATTGTCAGGCCTAAAATGTGGAGTAGATCATGTGTGCAAAAAACAAAAAAGGCCTTGGCAGCGAAAGGGTCCTTAAGGGGTTATGTGGACAGGGACTGCTGACACTTTTAGTGCCCCCACATACAGGACACCAGGGCTGTCATATAATGGACAGGGACTGCTGATACTTGCAGTGCCCTCAAACACAGGACATCAGAACTGTCATATAATGATGATATGACTGTCCTGTGTGAGGGCACTACAAGTGTTAGCAGTCCCTGTCTATTAAATTGACAGGGACTGCCGACACTTGTAGTGCCCTCACACACCGTCAGCCCCAAATACACACAGCGGGACTCACTGGAGCTGCCAAGACCAGAGTCAGAGGCAAGGAGGAACATGCGGGCGAGGAGAAAGCCCCTGTCCAGGTGCCAGCTGAATTGACATTCATTTTAAAAGAAAAAAAAAATAAACCCAGCTTGCCGCAGTACAAAGCTCGGGACTGGATGGCCTAAAAATCATGTGGCGGGCCATTTCCGGCCTTGCAATTGACACATGCAATTTAAAGTTTCCCTCTTCTAGTAAGTTTTCCCTTCCCTAATCCACTGTTCATGAAGAACACATGACTTGGCTGTGGAACCAATAGAAGATGTGGACTCCGGATCTACAGGAAACATCACAGAACCAAAATGAGGTGACATCTGCCTGTCCAGAGGAACCACTAGAATAGATTTTCAGTTCCTGGTAATGCATACAGACACACAATTGTTTGTTCATCAGAAAACGATAAGCCGGGATAAGATTATGGCAGCAGCGTTTCCAAATACTAGATGTGTAAACAATACACACTGTGTACAGTACTGTGTCCCCAGCCCCCATCACACTGTGACCTCTAACCCCCATCTCCTCCCACCATTTAGAATGAAGCCTCCTGCAAACCTAGAACGATATATGTGCCATGCTCCCCGGACCTGACACATGGATAGAAAGCGACACTGTGCTGTTAGTATCGATTTACGGCTGGGAAATGAAAACACTGCCACCCACACAAATATACATCCTGTTCACGTTAACCAGATCCTGACCGGCACAGCCTATCCATAGGAACACGCATCTGTGGGCTCTCCGTGTATATATTCCCAGTGTAATGATGGACAATTTCCTGACAAACACCACATCAATGCAACCTGCTAGCATTTGTTTATAGTGGAATACCTAGAACCACTGGTGATCGGAAGCCATCATCTGCCTAAAACAGCCAATAGACCGCTGTGTGCACAAGGGTCACCATACACATTACAATCTGACAGTAGAATGTCTGTACAATCAACTTTAGATCTACCTAAACTATGCAATCAACCTGTATCCAATCAGGCAGGCCCTTGCACTGCATAGCTGTCGGTAGATCGATGTAGATTTATATTGTAATGTGTGTGGGGAGCTTAATGTCACCATATACACAATACGGCCATAGATTCACCAGACTACATAATGGGAGGATCTACCTAAACGATCCGATCTGTGTCTGATCAGACCGACCCTTGCACTACATCGTTGTCAGTAGATCTATGTATAGTCATATTGTAAGGTGTGTGGTGACCATACACAATACAATATCACCATAGATTCACCAGGCCATGTAATGGAAGCATCTTCCTAAACGATCCCATCTGTATCTGATCAGACAGACCCTTGCGCTACATCGTTGTCAGTAGATCTATGTATAGTCATATTGTAATGTGTGGTATGTGTGGTACTAACCATACACAATACGACCATAGAATTACCAAACCATGTGATGGGCGGAGCTACCTAAACGATCCGACGGACCCTTGCACTACATCGTTGTCGGTAGATCTATGGATAGTCATATTGTAAGGTGTGTGGTGACCATACACAATACGACTAGATTTACCAGACTATGTAATATGAGGATCTACCTAAACAATCTGATCTGTATCTGATCAGACACTTGCACTACGTTGTTGTCGGTAGATCTATGGATAGTCATATTGTAAGGTGTGTGGTGACCATATACAATATGACCATAGCCTCACCAGACTAGGTGATGGGAGGATCTAGCTCACGGATGCAATTAATTGGTATCTGATCAGACAGGTCCTTGCACTACAGGTAGACCTCCAGGAGATTGTAGGGTGAATGGGGAGCTCACACGAAGAATGGGCTAATGGGCTTTCTCTCAGATCATTACTCTGACCAGGGACAAACAATGGAAAGTGCCACAGAGAAAAGGCCAGCTCACCCACTCTGACTACATTCCCCCCAGGCAGCAAACAAAAGCCTCAGTCTTCCCACACCTCCCCCTCCCTCGTGCATTTCACCAAAGTCACCAAGCTGCCACAAACTCACCCAGAACACTATGTTGAAGCCGAACAAGAAATACTTGACACAGCAGCTGACTTCAGGTCCGTTGAAATGCTGGTGTTTGCCAGACATGGCTTGGATCCACACACCAGCAGGGGAGCAGCAATCCAGTCACACAGAGCGAGAGCAGAGGACGGCCGAGCTGCTGCGGGAAAGGGTACACGGTGGTACAGGAGGATGGGGAAGGTACGACGACACCCGCGACCCTAAGAAGGCTGGCATTGGGAAGCTGCAGGCCGGGCTATTGTTCCAGCGCTTCCTGGGGTCCCAGGCACGGGATAGCCATTTCTGCTGTGCAGCCTTGTCCTGCTCTATGCAGTGTTCAGTGCAACTCCTCCCTGCCAGGGGCGGTCCTGGGAGCGCCCTCCAGCGGCATCTTGTGGACATAATAAAGTATAACATCCTAGTACATTACATAGGGGTCCCCGGACTAGACTGTAGGAACTGCTGTCATGTCTGCTCGCAATTTCCATGTCTGTTCACAGGCATGGATCCTGACTGTCCCACCTCCTAATACACAGATCCCCCTGCCAAAACTGTCCTGCAAGGACAAACACTTTTATACACAGATCCCTCTGCCAAGCTTTCCTGCAAGGACAAGCACTGATATACACAATTCATTCTGCCAAACTTGCCTGCAAAGTTCTTTCTTTTTTTTGTAAGAGACAAACACTTTTAAACAAAGCAACCTGCCCATCATTCTTGCAAAGTTCAAAGGACAATTTTGTAAATACACTCATCCCCATACGTAGAGCCGACTTTGACGCTGCAGATGGCACATACCAGCTCTATTGATCGAGAACTGAGCGATCACATACAGTTCCCAATCATCTCCCTGCAAAAAGCAGCCAGTTACAGCTCCCTGCAGGAATTCTCTCCCCTCTGTTCCTCCAGCACTGACTGGGGGAGGGGGCAGGCACAGCTGGCTCTGCCTCTCGAGCGGCAGAGCCAGCTGTCAATCAGGCAGTGGGGTGGATCCAGACAGTATGGTCAGGATCTTTACCTCCTGCAGCATGGATATGCACTGTCCGCATATAGCAGGCAATAGCCCACTATATGCTGAGTTTTGGGTCACAGAAGGACATTTACTAATGACCTAAGGCCCAAAAAAAGTTTTGCCCTTAGTTCTCTTTTAACTCACGGTAAGAGTAGGCTGGGGGGGGGTCTGAAAGGGATTTGCCCCAAGGGCCAACACCTAGGCGTATCGAATATGCGCGTTTGTCGCGCGTTTTTACCGCAATTCACGGTAAAATAACCGCACAATAAACAAGCGTTTCCGAGGACTACCTGGCTGTATCCCAATAGATACGCGCAGCAAATACGCCACAAAGAAGCTCCTTTACTTCTTTGGGCGCAGGGCGTTTTGCAGCGCATTCATACGCGCTGTAAAACGCCCAGGTGAGAACCATGCCCATAGGCAATCATTGGTTTCCACATGTTGAGCGTTTTACAGAGCATAGGAACGCACTGTAAAACGCCCAGGTGTGAACCAGGCCTTAGACCTGCAGTCCGAGGGTCTGGTGGGAATGCATTTGTCCTTTGGGCCAACACAAATAATATGTGTTGGACTATTGGATCTGAGTGATGATAGTTCACCATTCAGACATCGATCAGCGCTCGCAGTCAGCAACACATGCTGGGCATTATATATGTTGCTCATTCAGACCTGCAGTTACAGAGTCTGGCAGGAATGCTCCATGGGCCAGTATTAATAAGATATGTTGCACTTGTGGCCCTCATTGAAGATACTTCACTATTCAGACATTGAACAGAGTGGAACTTGCAGTCAGCGACATACACTAGGCATTATAGATCTTCCCCATTCAGATCTGCAGTCTGAGAGACAGGAAGACATTTGGCCTCTGGGCCAACAGTAAAAAGATATGTTGGGCCAGTGGTCTGAGTAGCATTTAAACTAGGGATGCACCGATATATCGGCCGCCGAAACATATCGGCCGAAAATTCCACTTTTGGCATAATGCAGAAAGTGCCCTTTTCCTGCCGATACATCGGCGCATCTGTGCTTTCTTGCCTCCCCGCTGGATGTGGCTCTGTGTCCCAGCGGGGAGCAGAGAAACTGATAGCGGGGCGAGCGCTGTGAGCGGCCAGCGTCTCTCCTCCCACACCGCTCAGCCTCCTCTCACAGTCCGGCAGAGCGTTGTGGGGGGGCGGAGACAGGCCGTGCTGTCACAGGAGGCTGAGCTCTCCTCCCGCACCGCTCGCTCAGCCTCCTGTGACAGCGTGTCAGAGAGGAGAGCAAGGTACAAACACTCAGTGATCGCTGAGTGTTTGTAGATAATTGAGGACATGGTATGTGTACTATATCCTCAATTATGAATGAATGGGAGTGATCTACATCTCCTCCTGTTCATTCATAGTTGTAGTTATAGTAAACATACCATGTCCTCGTGTAAGTAATGAACAGGAACATTCAGAGGATTCCTGTTCATTGATAACAGGGGATACAGAAAAAGAGATTGAGGACTAGATGTCCTCAATCTCTTTTTCTATTTTAAAAGGGAAATATCAGGGGTCTGTTTAGACCCCTAACTTTTCTCCAAACCCCCTAAAAGTAAAGTAAAACATTTTAATTAAAAAAAAAAAAAAAAAAAATGTAAAAAAGGTTATTTCAAAAAATTCAAACATCGAGCAAAGTAAAACTTGCAATCAATGACACTCAATGGGCATTATACAGTATAGCTTCCCCATTCAGGTTCTAGCAGAGAAATATTGCAGCACCAAATATTTTTACATAGTTGGGTATATCTATATCTGACTGTCCAGTATTTCAGGAGCAGGGGGGTCAAAATACACAGGAAAACTGTCTGAGACTTTTTAAAAATCAAGAAGCAGTCTGATTTTTCCTAGTTAAGAACAACTCTGGGCATGTAAAAAAAACAAAAACAAAAAACTAAAACCCTTACAGTGGGGCTACCCCTACTGGACTGTTATTATTCCTGTGGATTCAAGAGTTTCCTATACCTCGGGAGAAAAGGACAATAGGTCCCCTCTCTGTATGGTCTCTGGTCTGTAAAATGTTTTTACTGTAGTATAGAGTGACAAACCTTTTACCCTATATAGAGATTAAAGTGAGATCAGCAGCTCTCTGTTCCATGTTCCAAATACATGGACCTAAAAGAAGAGCACATCAAAAATACCTGGGGGGTGGCAAGGAGGTTATTCAAAAAGAGGCTTACTGTTCGTGATCTCTCTGCCCAGCCACTGCACCTGTCACGCAAACAGGTGTGGCTGTCAAGGACTTATACGTTATGCAGGCAAGGCCTGATAAGCATGCCGAGGTACTAGTTTCCTCATTGGGTCTACTCTGCTGCTGGTTGAAAGCAGGCAGATTCTATAGAAGATAGCCAGGGTTCTATTGGCTATGAACCTGGCTACTGGCTGCTGTCAAACAGTAGCAGAGCTGACGAGGAACTAGTACCCCAGCATGCCCATCAGGCTCCACCCACTTGTAACATTACCGATTGTTAAGGACACTGTTGGCTACAGCCAACAGCTTCCTTAACAACTAGTGATGCTCACATTATGATTTTGCGATTAACGTACTACGGTCATTGTTTACCGTTGTGGATCCATAAAATTTGGACCACAAATTTGTGGCCTGGTGTCCATAACAAAGTGTAATTATATATA
>NW_017306962.1:207859-223265 GCF_000935625.1 Nanorana parkeri | reverse complement strand
ATATATATAAAGGATGGGGTACAAATCTGCTAACCATATACTTTTTCCCAAAAAAATGATGTTCATTTTAATTAGTACTGACTCAGACCTCCCTTCACTCTTTATCTAGTAATCACAGCCAGGCACCACCCAGTGGTTAATCTAACCAGCATAGATTAGTTAAAAATACAAAGTAGATCAAAAAGGGCAACTCCAGCAAAAAACAGTAACTATACAGATCCTGCCCACAAAGACAGACACACACACACACGAATATATATTAATAAATTAGTGACAGTGCATTTGCAGGTGCTCTAGTACAACACCCCAGGCAGCCCTGCACATGCAAGGTCCCCATTATGTGCATGATCACCCACTTGGGCAGTGTGGCTGGTAGCCCTGTCAAGACGTCAGATACAGTGGCAACACAGAGCCAAAATGAAGCTGTCCTAAACTCCTCTTTGGCTCCGATAGCCCATATAGCCACAATTGCATATTTGCTACCCATGTATTGTCACAATTGGCAGTGTTCTGTCCACTTGCTGCCCGCATATTGTAACAGACTATTTGCTGCCTCTGTATTGTGTACAATTGCCCATTTGGGGTCCATGTATTATTTAGATTGCATTTTTTGCCCAAAGGACCATTTAAAAAGGACTAAACAAGTATACATTTTGTCCCCAATAGGCCTGCCCTAATCAATGGACACCACTATAATCCTCCTGTTTTAATCATATTTATTATACACAAACACTTTTTTTTTGTTCCTGCTTATTAGTAATCATTTCATGATTATTGATGTATGGGGTGGGGGTGTAAAGAAATACAATTTAAAAAAAAATGGCTTGGGTATCAACTGCACTAGGTACACCACTGGCCGATGGACCTACATAGCAGCAAGCAACTAGCATTCGCAGAAGGTGGTCTACAATGAAAGCCTCGCCATTTCTCTCATGGTTTCATTTGAGTGTGGGAACGACACAAAAAAGAATCAGTTTGATATACTAGCTAAGTTCCTGGACACATTTAGATATATTTTGTCTATTAGGTCACATTATTATGCACACAGGAGTTCTCATGCATGCAAAGAGATCTAAAATAGCAAATGCTGTACAGAGGTGTTTGAGCAGGATGTAACAAAAAACATTGCTTCATTAGGAGGAGGAGGAAACAAAAAATAAAAACTTAGTGATATTTTTTTTATTGAATTAAAGTGAAATTGATAATTCCCTCATTTTGCCCACTATGAAAACAAAAATGTATGCACAGAGTACAACTGAGAAGTGTGGACATGATGGGAGTCTTCATTAAACAACAAACTTGTTCTTAGTGAGAGAATTGCTCTTTGTGGCTGTATCTGCATGTGCTTGATAACCAATGACTACCTTGGAAGACAGGCCAAGTCTCTCCTTATACACACGACTGCAAAAAAAAAAATAAAAAAAATACTGTAACTTAACAGTAGCATTTTGGTCATACCAGGTGTTATTTCCCACAATAAGCTTAGTCATATCTGCCAAAACATACAAAATCTGCACATTAAGTTAAATCGACAAGCATTAAACGAAGATGGGTCAACTGACCAGCAATAGAACTGCAGGATAGGATCCATTTGGGGAACTCTGCACCCTCACGTTTAAAATAGTTTAAATTAGTTCCCTACTCCCAGAGTGGTGTAACCTGAATACACTGGGATAGCACTTCAGCATAGGGTGGGACCAGGCTGCCTCCAGGCAGGGAGCTGCTCTGTTCTCAGAAGTGTGAGACACACATGATAGAAACTGTTTTAACAAATATTCTCAGGTCGGGTTGTCACTTAGCCAGGATGGTATAAAATGGTGCTGGTTACGATTTTATCAAATAGGAAAAATCAATAGGATCATAAAGCCAGATTCTTATTAGAAAAATGTAATCACATTAGCGCTAGAGAAGTTTTATACTAGGCAGGCCAAAGACTGGCAAAGGTCATTTTTAAAACTTGTGTTGCTCTTTTAGGTTCAGCACAAACTGCTACAAATCAGCCGTATAAGCTTGCAGAGGCTTGTTCTTGTGTTGCACCAATAAAGTGAATGCAAATTAGAACTTTTACACATATTTCCTCATAAAATGTAATTTATGTTTACCATATTAGGATCGCAGCAGACCTCAGAGAAAATTCTGAGCTGAAAAAAATCACATTTGCAGCCACACAGTGATGACCACTTAGGAGCTGCATTCAGGCAAGTATGCAAAATTAGAAAAATGCTCGCACCAATTCTCCAGGATTCTGAATATGAACCATTTAAGAGCATTTCTGCAATTAATAAAAAAAAAAAAAAAAAAGGTACAGCGCAATGCTGACAGACTCTCTTAACAGTATAGAAGCAAATGCTGAAATTGTAGACCTCAATAGTCCTTCCACACCATGGATCTTTGGGCTTTCTGAGGTAGAAGTTAATTCAATAAACTTGTCAATGAGAATTTGCATGCAAGAAAGCAAATGAACAATAAAATAGCATATCAACACATGTTTGCAGCTGTTGCAGCCTTAGAAGTGCCAAGATCCCACAGGCCCAAGTGCTGCCGTTTTTTTTTTTTAAACTAAAAACACAGTCATTATCTATATATCCGTTTTACCTTCTATTGTAATGACTACTGTAAAATGTAATAATATTTGAGCAACCCAAATGGTCCCTTAACATTTAATCAAACTACATCTTGTCTTGCTCTCATTTAGTATCAATAAAAAACGATTTTCAAAACTGTATTGCTTTATTGTATATAGGTTGAATAAACCATTTACAATAAAGTATTAATGCTCCTTAAATAGCTTATGCTGGGAACCTCAACTTGTCAACTTAATGTATACCATTATTAAAACTGCAATAATCAATATGCTTGGTTTCTCAACAGTTAAGCAACCAACAAGTGTAGTTTTTCTTTGCAAATGCTATATAAAAGTGAATGCCCCTAGCTACCCCAATTCCACCCCTCTTCAGATAAGAGGCTGGGGAATGTGCATTGTTACATTGTCATTGTGTCCTTGTCACCATGGCTTGTTACAAAAACGTACCCTGTAAATTGTTACAGCATGGTTACAGTCACATTTTCAAACTATCTAAAAATGTAAACTGGTACAAACTTTCTGTTCCGATGATGTAGTGGGCTCTTCTGTTTCATCAGAATACTCCTCATCTAGCATGGCAACCCCCACCCATTGTTTTTCTGGGTACAGCCTCTCTCCTGCTCACATACATGTACCTAGCTGGCACCTTCCACATTTTGTGGCCTGTATAATAGTTTGGGAACAATATTACCTTAGGCTACAGTTCAAATGCTGGTAAAACATGCGAGTGGATTAAAGTGCCTCTAAAGCCATTTTTTGTTTTGGACAGTCCGGTGATGGTTTCAAGCCCCTGTTGGATTTTTATTGTTATCTGTCTCCCAGTTAGGTCTTCCAGAAAAGGACACGTGTTCTGGTGACAACCTTTAGGAAGGGATATCTCATTTTTTGAGAAATTGCTCCAAAATACCACCGATCATATCCAACATACTGTACCTAGCCTGATCAAACCAAAAATTAACTGGGATTGGGCAATTATCCGATAATCATATCTATGAAAAATTGCAAACCTAAATATAAAAGAGCTAGAACTCACCCAATGTAAGTGACAGCCTCTCTGTTTTCTGTCTCTCTAGTCCAGATTGCAATTTTGTCTCCTTTTGCACGAATGTTAATTACAGCTCCACAGACCTCCTCACTGTATTCATCAAAAGCTTCACCAATTAGACACAGCAGCTGGAAGAGAATAATGGTGAAATATTGATTTTAGATAGCCACATATATATCTGAAAGGCTTACAGGAAAGAACATTTAGGTACATAGGAGATTCAGCATACGGGGCTACTGCCAGCACTGCATACAGTGGTCGCCGAATTTCTACCAGGCAGTGGTAAACAGTTTATACGATCATTCACATTCAGAGCCGACAAGAAGGCAAACAGGATTTGTCTTGCCTTCCATTCAATTCAGATTCCGTATCTGTGCACAAAGCAAACGGTTTTTCCCATAAGGCTCACAGATACAGAAGCAGTGGAGTTTTATTGGCACTATGGGGACTCTAAAACCTTGCTGAAACAGACATTCGCCAAATATACAATTCCATATTTCAACGGCAACATCTGAATGGATGTTGATAAAAGGTGGGCATTTTGTTTGTCAGGAATTAATGTGTATGTAAATGGACAATGGTCTACTTATTTGGTTCCTTTGGGCCTTCTAAATATACCATTTAAAAAGGGTTTTGTTAGATCTGTTGGAGAAGGTCAAGAAATACATGTTGATCTTACCTGAAATTTTCCAAGTTGCCTGTGCCGACTATCATCAATAATATTGTTTGCCATCATTTGAGGACTACACAACGATATGCCTCTATTTGGAGCGGGGTAGCGTTCTGTAGTCCAACCTGGTTTCTGTTGCAGATGGGCAGGGGGGTAGGAATAAAGCAGTCACCACGTTTAACCACGTCAGGACCACCAAACTTATGTAAGCAGTACGGTCCTGAAGCAGTTATACAAATATCACGGCTGCTGTACCATACCAGCGTTCGGGCAGCTAGAGAGCCGCCTGATTGCTTGTATGGAGCTGGGGAGTGTGTGCCCCACCTCCAACTAGCCCAGCCTCCGCTGTCCCCTGTGCAGGCTGAGGACTGGCACAGCAGGAGGGAGATCAGTGCATTTCCAGGTGCCTGATCTTCCCTCCAATCACAACCCTGCAGTGATGTGTATTATATCACTTCAGGGCGTCATTTTGCTGGCTGCTGTGGGTGGAGAAGCATGATCTGTGTTTAATCAGCTTCTTTGGATTCCATAGGTGACATTAGCCCTGATGTCTCCATAAATAGGACCTGCCACATCCCTTTGCTATCACATGGGTGGGAGGCGAGGGGGGGGGGTGTTAGCCCACTATGTGACAGCAATAAAACGTAAAACAAAAAACGTTAAAGTCTCCTCCCCCCAAATGCATACAAAAACAGTTTTGGGTATTGTAGTTTTTTTTTGCCATTTCACAGGCGCACATAAAAAAGCGCTAAAGCATGTGTGGTATCTATTTACCAGATACAACCCCATGTTTTATATTTTACACAAAAAAAATGTATGCATTATATTCTGTTTCTATGTACTAAAATTCATTTTAGGGTATTTTATCTAAAAAATATTGGTTTGATAAACATTTTGCAAATATCGTGCAACATAAAAAATTGCAACTAGCTTTTTTTTCATATTTTACATCTCTCTCTCTCCCCCCACACGTTTATATTATAAAAAATTATCATCTATCTACACACATTTTTATATTATACACACACATACCGCACACACACACGGCTGTTTTCTAACAAAAATATTATATCTATCTCAGAACAAACTTTTCAACTGCACAGAGAGCTAAACATGTACAAATTCCTCTGTTTTGCAACAGTGAAAAATGTAACATGTCATTCATGTTCAGTAGCTGCTCTGCTTCATTCTTGTTTAAACTGCACACAATGAAGTCACCGTATGTCACCTAGTCTGTTTTTCACGTTGCCCAGTGATATTTTCCACACCATAGGTGTCCGTACCTTTATAGCCAGAACACTACAGGAGACACACAAATAAAACATTTCAGTTATCACATCCCTGCAAAACTGAAGGAGTGGAAAGCTATAAAAATGGAACCCACCCAACGTTCTTTTCGATGGCTAGTTTACTCTAAAAACACAATACAATACATGATAACTGTACTTATTATACACTTACCGTCTCTAGCCAAAGTGTGTCCAAATCACTATGCCTTTGCTGCTTTGACAGAGTGATCAGCCATCTCCCACCTCTTTTGTTCCTACTGTCTTCCCACATGGGTTCAATGCCATCCTGCACATGATATTACATATACCATTACAACAATGGTGGTCATGATTTGTTAAAATCATTGACATTCTTCTTTTAGATTAGCACAACACGGAAGTAAAAAAAAAAAAAAATAGACATTCTTAATTGAAGCACACAGTCAGCAAAATACTTTGGCATTCAGACATTTCCTAGTTGGATAAAGTGACATATTTTAAGGAGTCAGTTATTGTTCACTAAAGCAAAACAAACGACAAACGCACTCAACAATTTGTTACCAGTTATACAGTAAGGTGCACACAAAATGGGCTTTGAACAGTAGAACAGTAGAAAGGCATCATGGCACACTCACAAACCAGCATGTAAAACAACTTGTCTCACCACTAAGGACAATGACAGAGGTTTGGATACACGTCTTCTTGAAAGGATGTGTAAGCCGCACTGCCGCGCCAAGGCACCTCTTATAGTGCGGTCCTAACTCTAAACTATGAGAGTCTCCATCTTGGAGCACATGGGGGCAGAAGATATCAAATTGGGTGCAGGTCTGTCAGGAGGACGCCCAACCTCCTTAAAGGTACAGAAACACACAAGGGATCCCGCACATCCCATTGGCAGCTGAGAAACCCCATGCGTCGCTGCACCAAATCGGTAAAGAGTTAGGACCGCACTATAAGAGGTGCCTTGGCGCGGCAGTGCGGCTTACACATCCTTTGCAGAAGACGTGTATCCAAACCTCTGTCATTGTCTTTAGTGGTGAGACAAGTTGTTTTACATGCTGGTTTGTGAGTGTGCCATGATGCCTTTCTACAGTTATTGTAGACTGTTAATTTGGTTGGCTGCATTCATACTATTGTGCACATTTTTTTAATGTATGTTAACACTTAGTGTTGCTGCATGGCCATTTATTTTCAAATGGCACCCCATGTGCATACATGGCAAAAAAAAAAAGGCACACCCTGCACTCAGCAAAAAAACTACTGTAAGTATGGGGAGGGGAATTCCCAACTTTGACAGCTGTCAGCAACAGATGTGCCTACAGGGGGATTTCATCAGGTCAGAAATGGAGAATTCACCCACTGGGTACAAGGTACAAACAGAAACAGGTTTGTCCCTAGACCTTGGCCAGCATGACTGCCAGGGTGATGCCTAACGGCCCAGGCCATGTGAAATTCATGTTGCCTATTTCTACACACAGCTTAATGTCAGCCAAACCACATTGATCCCTTCCTTCTGCATACTGGAGAAACAGAAGAAAAAAAAAACCCACCCACACACTATAGGCGCAAAACCAGGGTCCATCTAGTATAGAAGACTGGAGTTAGCTTGCTTATTAAAATAATAAACATTATGTTTGGTAAGAAGACAGATGGGACTAGATGGAAGGAACAGTCAACACCACAGGGCAGCTGCCTCTCCCTGCTATTGCATGGCTGTTGAGATCTTTTACTGTCTCGCCACTTCAAAGACAACGTTTTTCTTAAAAAGAAATGCGAGTGCTTCCATTTAATCCCCGATGAAGAGTTTCGAAATGCCCCGAGACACGGAACATGAACCATTGGTCTGCCTATTTTGTCCAATAGAAGTCTGCCTCTCCTGACGGGAGCTGCTGACTCCATCAGCAATAGAGATCTAAGAGGTTCTAACCTTTTCTCCCTCTATACTATACTAAAACATGGGAGTAAAGTGTGACAGGGGTTCCGATTTAAAAGAAGGAACCTAAAGGAACCCCCCCCCCCAAAAAAAAAAATACACCACAGCCATGTCTGGCTGTCATGCCAAAATCTGTATCAAGCAATGGAAGCCAGGCAAATAGCATTTTTAAAAGGCCAGTAACATCAACCTCAGTTCTCTCATGAAAGACTGGTTTTATGTGAATGGTAGGCGTTTTCTCACCTTAAATATTGAGTAGTCACAACCAGAGGACAGTTTGCTTGCTAGCTGGATATGTGTGTAGAGTCTGAAGGAGAGAAATCACAGATGGTCATCACTGCAAACCTTTTTACAAACATTTACCACCTTCACCCCCCTTATCCCCAAGTGAAAACAAATATTTCAGACCCTCTAGTGGCAATCAAAGAAATCCTTGTTCAAAATGTCTTTTTGTATAATAGCTGTAGAAATATTTTGATCTTATAGGAGCACCACTCCTTGAAGCTGAGGTCCCCCAAGCAGCTGGAATTTGGCTTTAAGATGAGAACGTCAAAATGTTTTAAAAGGTCATTTAAAATGGATGCTGCTCCTTGATGTTTAAAACGTTTCCCTGCAGAATTATCTGGTGCCCCGAGCACTGGCCCTGATATTCTGTTTTAGGGTGGCTCCTTTCCCTTGCAAGATTCCTATAGAGCCACCCTGGTGTGTGCGCATCTCTGCAAACACTCAAGAATAGCATAGCAAACCACTCCCCTGTTGCGTGTTCCACCTTCTCCCCTCCAAACTACCAGATGGATAGCTACTGGGGATTGTTCTGTCCCTTGTCATTTTGTACTCAACAGGAAGTTCATGGAAGTAGAGCTGCGAGTTGGAGCCAGCCATTTGGAAACCTGATTTCTAAGCGCTTGGGCATGAATTTAAAGAAATACTTTTCTGGGCAATGTATATTTGTTGCATCTAGATTATTGAAAAAAGTTTGAGATTAATACTACTTTTACTGCTTATTCTAGCCATGCAAGTTATTAGTTGATTGTTTCAGTGAGTCAATTCACTCGCTGTCTGCCTCTGTTTCAGTGAGTCATTTCACTTGCTGTCTGCCTCATTTTCTTAACAGAATATTTACCAGAATTATTGCAAATTGAGTGTTTGCTCTCTCTAATGGCCAATCTGGAAATCACTACATGTAATACCTTAACAAAAATGTTGAAGAACAAGCATGTAGAAATGTGAAAGTCACATCAGGAACTACTTTCATGTAAACACATTGCTATCTTTTGAGGGTGTAGACTGGCATTACATACTAGCAAAGACAGATTTTTGCTCCCTCGTGGACTGCCATACTGTCCCAGATTGCAAATAGGAATTGTTTATGTTATTAAACCCAGTACTACACACAAAGCCATTTTACAAGGATCATCATTTCAAAAGATGATAACTATTACCAGGTCTTTAGAGATCCATTGATTCACTGTATACCTCTTGTATGTTTTTTTTAGTGACCAGCATGCCAACAACCTCTGAGAAAGAAACCTTTTGGCCAAGAATAGCACAGTGTGAAAGTTATAAAGATCTAGAAAAAAAACTCCAATACTCACCTTCACAACTAATACAGAAATTGAAAGAAAAAAAAAAAGATACATTTCAGAGTTGATACACTTACGCCCAGAAGTCTTCCACTGTGTTAAAGGTTGTCACAAGACGCAAGTTACACTGCCATGGTTGGCTTTTGACATTTTTAAAGAACCAAAGAGCCCACCTAAACAAATGGAAAATACAGTTAAGGGGGAGAATGAACTCTGCCTTCCTTTTTTTCGGCACAGCTTCCAGAGGACAAAATCACTAGTCACCAGTATTGCGTGTGGCCTCAAGTTTCTTTCCCCATTACTGACCTGCCATGCACATTGTCTCTGTGTCGAGGTGGTCATCTTGGTAGAGGTAGGTCTCATACAAGAGCCTCTAGCAAGGAGAGCTGCAAGAAGCACAGTAGTAACAAAATCTCACAGGCAGCCAGCACAGTGCCATAGATCTCATACTGCAGATATACAGCTATATAGGTTGTATGCACAGGAGTGCCTAAGCACCCTCACATACCAGGATGTGCATTTCAATTTTTTCCAGGAGGAACTGCAGACAAAAGATACATTTTCAGTGTACTGCTTAGGTTTATTTAACATTTCTATATATCCCCATAACATAATGAATCTTCACCGAGTATTTATTGATTCACTTTGAATCTTTCTAAGCCAGGAAAGGTAATTTAAGGTTACCCTGTTTAGAAGATCTACAAAAGCGATTTGACCCTTATGTTAATTCTTACCTTTTACTGGCTTCAATTTATGCAAGACAGGCTCCTATCAAGCTGTCTGCAGAGTTGTATTACACTAATCTGGAGTGTTGGTGGTAAGGCACTGGTCCTGTCAGTGTGCTCAGAAATGTGATCATGCCAGTGCATGCATTGTTCCATCTCAGATCACTTTCTACACATAGTGACCACAAACATTTCCCTGCTGCCTGCATATCCAATCAACAAACGGAAATGCTAGGGATTTTAAATGCAAAGCCTTAGAGTTTCCGGGTAATCAATATATTTCACAATATAAGTGGACATTAGAAATATAATTATAACTCTGCTAGGTTGGGTATGAAGCAGTGGGCAGAGCTGCGGAGCACAAAGGGAAGTACCCATTAGCATATAAGACCATGCCATTTTTGAGTATTATCAGACAGTCTTATTTCCTCTAAAGGATTGGCAAAATTTTGGAAAAAGGGTGAGTGGAGGAAACCTCTGCCTATTCAAAAGTAGTGAGCAATGAAGCAAGGAGCTGATGGAGCAAAGCATAGAACAATGCAATCTCGGTTCCTCCACATCCATGCTTATTAGATCAGTTACAATAGCATGCTTTAGTGAACTGGCCCTTTAAAAGAATTATGAGAATTAGGGAAAGTGATCAGAAAGAGATGCAAAGTAGAGCAAGAGTTGTTTTTCCTTTACTTCTGAAGAGAAGACTCTTTTTAGGGGACAGTCTCATAGCCATTATTGGGCACAGCTACCTTTGTTATAAGATGCTTAGACCTTGACTGCAATTCTGTGAGAATATCTGCATAACATAAGTGGATAGACAGGGGAGCTCTCCGCACACCTTGCAGCAGTCCAGGCGAATAAGGAAGATGTGCTCGCAGTGACAATCACGCATTGGCGCCGTGTAAATACAAAGTAGAAAAGTAAATCACCAGCACTCAGCGATATAATTCAATATGTCCATTTATTGGACAAAGACGTCACAATAGTCAGAGCCAACTTTTGAGACCGCACAGGGTCCCTTCTTCAGGGCAGACGTGACGTGCGCTGAGTGCTGGTGATTTACTTTTCTACTTATCTGCATAACATGACTTGAGCTCCCCAAATACAAGAAGCATTTCTTTCTCCAAGGTTCATGGTTCTCACTGGTGCCAGCTTTCCATCAATGCTTATGAGATGGCCACCTTTGAAGGTCTTCTTTAGTTATTTCACAGCCCAAGGATTAGGTGTACCTGCTTTGGAGAGGATGTTTCTCCACGTGCACTGGAGCAACCACGTCCTTTTTCTTTCTTCTTTTTTCATTGTCTCTTCGGGGAAGACCTTTAAATGTTGCCTAAAGAAGGAGGAAATTGCTCTACCAAAACAAATCATATACGACTGTGAGCTCAAAGATTACTGAAGTCAAGTGCAGCATGAACACTGGGCAGTGGGCAGCTTATATTTGAAATATAGAACCGGATCCAAACATGGGACATTTCCAAGTGATTTTCTTAGCTCACCAGTTGTGTGAAAGTAGCCACCACTCAAATTTCACTGACATAATGGACTACAATCTCAGGTTTCGTTTACGACTTTGTATGGAGATTGTGGTCCATCACGGGAATGAGCTTGGAGCGGTGGCTACTTTACAACACACACATTGACCATGGGGGAACAAAAGTAGCCCCCCTCCAGAAGGAAGGACTGTGTCAGTACCAATTAGAGGATCTACAGCTAAACGATTTACATTTTTGTTAATAGTTAAAAAGGCACTTGAATGCATTGTTAAAGGTTCAAAAGGAGAACTAGGAGGTGAGTGAAAAGTCATCCTCATAGTTCGAGCCGACGTGCGACAATGAAACTGTCACACGTCGGCTCAATAGATCGGGAAGTGAGCGAACACACACCGTCGCTCGCTCTCTTCTCGATCATCTCCCTCCAGAGAGCAGTGACTCAGTCGCAGCTCCCTGCAGGGATTTCCCCCCCTCCCCAATCCTCCAGCGCTGACTGGAGGAACGGACGGGGGAGGGGGGCAGGTACAGCTGGCTCTGCCTCTAGATAGGCAGAGCCCGCTTTCATTCACGCAGTTGGGTGGATCTCGACAGCATTGTCGGGATCCGTCCTGGCTGCAGCAGTCTCAGTATACCGCGAGCTGTAGCTCGCAATATATTGAGCTTTGGGTCACAGGAGGACGCTAGTATATGTCCTCCCGTGACCCTTAGAGAACTATGGGGAAAAACAGTTACCCCATAGTTCTATTTAATTAAAAACTTTAATTTAAGTTTAGGGTTTTTGTAAAAGCATCTTTTCCTTAAAATGAGGCTACCATTGCAGACTTCTTTCTGCAAATTCTAATCATCCGACTGTCACGCAGAACCTCTTGCTTCAATAGTCACTAACTTAGAACAAGATTTCAGATAATATTTTCTATTTTTGCAAACTTAACCATTGAAGCTATTGGGTTGCAACACCCAGGCAACTAGTATTTTCAGAAGGTGAGCAATGGCAGAATTCATTTTTCTAAGGAAAGGTTTATTTTAACAAGGCGCTCAAGTAAAAAATGTAAACATTTGTATTCAAAATGCACATGTGCTGGATCATGCAAGTCAAAGCACAGGTGTACCTTAATCTTTTTCAGTTTACACATGTCATGTTGCCCCAACTTTAATCCCAGAATTTTTACATCCAGACATATCTGTTTGTCAAAGCTCACACAAGAGATAGAAATGGGATGGTCTTTTCCTCCACTAATAATGATTTCATGGTTATATGCCTGGCCAACTGCTCTTGGGGCAGCAATCAATAGGGCAGATTAGAAAAAAGAATTCCCTATTACCATTGTTTACCCTGTAATTACAGTAATGTCTGCCAGCACCTTCAGCCACTACATTTCCCTGCTGCCCCTTTAATCTCCCGATTTACATGAAAATCAATGTTCGGCCAAGCTGAACTTTCAAGTTTATCAGAATATTGACCTGCATGTACATACTACAGTTTTATGGGCAGCTAAAAATCTCTATTTATATCATTATTTAGAAAGTCACGAGTTCAGTCTTCACAATTGCCATGAAATTTTGCAAAGTTAAAAGTCCACATGCACTATATTTGGCCAACAGAACACACCACAGCATACAGGGGGTTACTATGGGCAACCCCATTATGTTTGTGCGTTATGGTGACTATTCAGAATAAATAGTAACATACTACAATGTACATATATTGCACTTTGTGGTCCGTGTTCCCTACTACACCGATCGTGTAGTAGGGAACACAGGTGCCTTAGTGTCACAGCTTAACTGAGCCACAAAATTCAACCCCCCCTATTGGCTAATCACTGTAATGGGCTGCCTCACTGACAGATATCAATGTACAGTTGCCAGCATCTGGCGTTCGGCTGTTAGTTGCAGCCGCCTCTAATATCTTCACCAGTTTTTTTTTTCCTCCTAGAAAAAAAAAGAAGATTGGCATCCTCAAGTCTAATAGACCTTCCTTAGACATGATAACTCACGGTCCTTAGAACACTGGAGCAGAGGGGGAAGAGAGGCTGCAGGGACAGGGTCTAGAAGCCAGGCAGGATCAACATTCAGGTGAGCATATCTTTGTTTGTTTTTAAGCTTCCTGGACAAAAACAGAACTTATCCTTCGCAGTGTGGGGGTAGCTGCACTGCAAGGCCTATGCCTGAAGTTCTTTAAAAGGAGAACTATGGGGTTAAGGCTTTCCCCCATAGTTCTCCTTAGGGTAACGGGAGGACACAAACTAGTGTCCTCCCGTCACCCTAAGCTGCTAAGACGCAGCAGCTGAAGCGGGAGGAGGGAGGCAAACCTAGACTCCATGATTTAACACAAGAACTGTGTACAGAACACAGGTCAGGTCTAATTTTTTTAAACTACTCCAACCCCCCCTTCCCGTCCTCATTCTCTACAACAATAAGGGCTAATATTTATTTATTCTAGGAAAAGAACTAGGGAGGCAAACTTAGACTCCTTGAGATAACACAGGAACTGTGTACAGAACACAGGTCAGGTCTAAATGTTTGATATGACATAAATATAACATAATTTTGCACTTATCGATATATATTTAACAGCTCAAATAGAGAAGTTGATAGTTAAGGTTTAAAAACACATAAATCTTTCCTCTGTCTGCTCAACATAGCCACAGAAACTCATCTGAGACCAATACATATGGATTTTTTGTCCTCTAAGTGTAGCATGGGCGGTTACTTTACATAGACAACAAACTCATCTTTGTATTGACACGGAGAAGCCATCAAAATTTCCAAAACATGCAAGTAGGAAATCCCAAAGTTTCTTGCTGTGTTTAAAGGAGAACTATGGGGTTAGGGCTTTTCCCCATAGTTCTCCTAAGGGTAACGGGAGGACACAAACTAGTGTCCTCCCGTCACCCTAAGCTGCTAAGACGCAGCAGCTGAAGCGGATCCCGACAATTATGCCGGGATCCGCCCAGCTGCGTGAGTGACAGCTGCCTCTGCCTATCTAGAGGCAGAGCCAGCTGATAGGAGATTCCTCCATCCACACCGTTCAGCGTAGATGGAGGAATCTGTTGCACTTTTTCCATCTGACCATAGAAAATCTATTGGTGTATGGCCAGCTTTAGGCCTCATGCACATGGCGTTTGAAGCTGCGGGTGAGGATTCCTGTGCATTCTTGTAGGAGGAACCGCAGGTACGTCCATACAGATGCAGCCGCCGTGCCCCTTCAAGTTAATAACAGGTTGACGGTGGCTGCGTGTGTTAGTGATTCTCTGCAAGTAATCATAGCTGAAATAATCACCTGCAGATTGGGAGGAATGCAATCTGCATCCAGGTCTTTTTTTGTTTTGTTTACTTAAGCAGGTGTTAAAAAATAAATAAAATAAAAAACAAAAAACAAAACACACACTTTGAGCATGCAATAAGGTGTGCTGGCAACACAGATCACCAGCTTTAGTTCACAGATGGTTCAAATTGGTGTGCTGAAACAACCATTGGAGGTGCAAATAAATGGCACTGCATATTATGCATCATATGCTGAGGTAATGAACGGAAAAATGCACAATGTTTCCATGTTACCACAATGCACAGCTCTGAATGTTCCCCAAGCCAAATCACTTAAAACCATAGTAACAGTACTGCTCCCTTATCAACCTAGAAACTGCTTATAGGTTGTTGTTTTTTTTGGCTGTAGTAGCCTCAGTTCAGTGTAATGGCTATGCACTAGTGGGTTTAACCAATGATCTTCTGAATCATTTTTCTTTATGGTCCCTAGAATTGGGCAGGGGAGGAGAAACCCCTTTGCTTCCATACATTATGCCATATAAAAAAGGTATCTCATCTAAGGTATTAACTACATTTTAAAGATTCTAATTACTGGTAAGCAAAGATGTTGACATGCCTTACCCTGGCCAATTGCCAACAAAGGGGTTAATTATTTTTACAAGTGGTTAAACTGTGCAATTCAGCTGAAATTTTTTTTTTTTTCTATATTTGGCTAAATTTGTCTTTTTTTAAAATCAAGCTCCTGAAGACCACAGCTGCTTACAACAGAATTAGCACACAATGCATTTGTTTCTCAGACAAAAAAAATTACAGCAATAAAAAATGTAACTTAAAAGCTAGAGGGAGGGGG
>NW_017306962.1:174395-207702 GCF_000935625.1 Nanorana parkeri | reverse complement strand
AGCCCCCTGCCCCAGCAAAATAAAATGTGAAAAACCCACAACACATCAAAACATGAAACCACTTTAAGACAAAAGCATGAGCACAGCTTAAAGCTGCACATTTCTATTACTTTAACTTTTGTTTTCATTATGATATAGATAGATTAAAGCAAAAAAAAAAAGAGAGGGGGGGTTAGCTTTAAAACAAATTTGGCTTTAGGGCCCACAGTCATACAGAAAAAAAGTCATGAGAAACCTGTTAATTCACACAATAAAACTTTGCTATTTTTTTTAGTTACTTTTGAGATCATTGCAGTCATACAGACTATAACCACACTCACAAGCCACAAGTACTCACTCCTTCAGCTGCAGCCATCTTGTTATCCCAGAGGATAGCCTGCAAGCCGTCTGGTCCAAATTTATATGTGGAAATGCACACCTTAAAGAAACAGAGCACTTGATATGATTCCGTATATTGTAAATGCGTACTTCTTGTGCTTTCTGTTTGTATAACATACATGCATGCACATGAATACATACAAAAGTTTTGTTTGTTAGTTACTCTTCCATGACCGACTTTGCTGAGATTAAGGCCCCTTTCACAAGTTTGTTCCAATCAGACTCACCTGTCAGTTTTTCAGAAGGATCTGATTGGAAGCACAATGCAATAGGCCAGCAGATGTAAACATACCTCCATCCATTTACATCCAATTACCTCTGAGTCCGTTTAGGTCTGAAAAAAAACAGACAAGAGTTTTGTGGACCTAAACGCGACAGATCGGAGGTAAAAGGATGAAAATGGATGTATATACCTAACATGAGTCCTTTAAGTTCTGTTTTTCCTTCATGACATAAAGGAGGCAAAAACTGTAAGGACACAGATGTCACAAAGTGACATCAGTTCCATTCTGTTCAAGTTTAGCAGCGGATCTGTTCATGTGCGTACGCCACCCATGTAAAACGGACCTTAGGCTTAAGCCAGTGTTTATATGTGGTTAGAGAACATTTGGAAATAAATGCATGTTGCACGCACTGTAAATGCACGCACATTTTATTTCTAATAAATGCATGTCATTGATTTTCAATGGTATCACTCAGAGGCTGTGTTGACCTGCATTCAGTTTAACTGCGTTTGGAGAAAATAGAAATCTGTGCTAAATGCATGTAAATGCAGGAAAAAGTAATCTGGAAAGCGCAAGGGCCCTCTCACACCAATTGCGGTGTGTTCCAGAGCAGCAGCTGCTGGAACGCACAGCAATCGCTCAACAAAATTCTCCCTTTGTTCTGCGGCAGGAGGGGGCGTGGACGTACATTGAAATCAATGGCACCTCAGCTGTACCCCCTGCCTGCAGTGCGATCGGACGAGTGGCAAAACATTGCCTGCTGCCACAATGCTCTAGCCCATCCACCAAAACGTAACATTTTAACAGACAGGCTAGTGTGAACGGCCCTAATTGTAATGGATGTTAGTTACTTATATCCAGAAAGGGTTTGCCAAACTATAGCATCTGTTTGAGGAACACCATGTACACAGAAAGCAAAGATGTATATGAGGAAACAAGTGCTGTTAATCTAGGTATACATTAATGAACAGGTGTTCAAAGTCTGCTGCTACCTGGGCTCCTTCCAAACTAATAAAGGTGAATGGATGGCTCATGCAATTTTCCTGTTTGGTGTATTTCTGTTGCACAGTCTGTTGTGGGTTCTAGAAATAGACATGGCAGTTGTGTATTTATTATGAATGATAGACTGTTTATTTTTGGCTGCAGTAGTCCTCAGCAGAGATTTCTGTGTTTGTTTATTCCATCTGTTCCTTATGTTCTCTGGGTTTCTCAGAACTGTCTACCATAAAGAAGCAGGGAAAGGAATCAGAATGTGTTTTGTTTTTTAATCCTCTTTATTGGAAAAAGCTGATCGAGATGTTGACAGTTCTGCAATACAGCTGTGTGAGGCACAATTCTTATAAATGAGCGCAAGTATCAGGGGCATAACTACAAATCATGGGGCCCCATAGCAAAACTTTGGGCCCCCTGCTAACTCTCTCTGTAGTGGCTGGCAATGTCCGTTGTGACAATATGTGTTATTGATCTTAACCTGAAGCATGTATCAAGGACAGCAGCAGGAGAGCTGTCAGCATAGTCAGTACTCTACTAGGAAGCAGTGCGAGGTAAAGGTAATACTAGGTGTGACGACATGCTCAATCAGTTTATGGGTTATGTGTCTGTGTTATTGCTGGAATATGTTTAATTATGTTATACTGTGTAACCTGTTTATCAAAAAACTGTCAGCACCCCCCGTTGGCTCCCTTTGTACTCCAAGGAGCTCAGGACAATGACATTCTCCTGCGTCTGGCCAGACTCCTGCTATGGCTGTCTGAAGCTCTTTAGCAGCTGGAACACTGCGGGGTTGTGCAGTCAGATTGTCTGGGGAGGGCTGGGTGGATGTGATGGGATTATAATCTTATTTGATCACCTTGTGTATAAACGTTTTGCACAGTTGCTCAATAAATGAGAGTTTGCTTCACCCTACACTTGGTTCCGGCTAGTGACTGCGTGCTAAAGATCATTGGGGTGCAATATCTCCTGAGCAAGGAACACTACAGAGGCGGATATACTCATCCTGAGTACCGGGATCCATCACACTAGGCACTAATAATAATGATAACCATAATTATATTTGTATTAGGATAAAATGATTGACAATCTTGCACACACTTCCACCCTAATACTTCTTTAACCACTTGCTGACCAGGTGTTTACACCCCCTTCCTGGCCATGCCATTTTACAGTATTCAGCGCTGTGGTACTTTCACTGACATTTATTCCATCATGTACTGTTGTACTGTAGCTGTACTGAAATTAGGTTTATACCATTTTTTAGGGACAGATAGAGCTTTCTTTTGGTGGTATTTAATCACTGCTGGGGTTTTTATTTTTTACTATATTAAGGAAAAATTACTGACTTTTTTTACATTTTGTTATAATACAATTATTACCCAATTTTTTGGTAAAATATAAAAGATGGGGTCACATCGCGCAAATAGACACCAAACATGTCAAGCTTTAAAATTGCGCCCACTCGCAAAATCGCAAAAAAAACTACCATACCCAAATTGACCATAGGCGAAGCTTTAAAAGCTTTTACCGCTCATCAGTTTAGTGTTATCAGTGATTTATGGCCCTAAAATGATTGTTCTCACTGTGACGTTTGCTGCGATATGTAACATGTGCGGCGTAATGGGCGCAATCGTTGTTTTTGCACGTATACGCACCTGACGCATGTTTGCACGCTTGTATGTATGGGTAGGGACTTGTGATTGCTATGTGATAGCAAAGAGATGTGACAGGTCCTCTTTATGGAGACATCAGGGGTTTCCAAGACCCCTAATGTCACCTAGGGACCCCCAAAGCATCTGCTTCATCAGCTTCTCTCTAGCATCTGAAGCTGGAGAGTGACACAAGAATGTGGAAGTGATGTAATATACATCACTTCCGCATTCTGACAGCGGAGAGGGGACGGGAGGGAGATCGTGTACCGATCTCCCTCTAATCCCATTTCAGAGAGCCACCATGCTGGTCCCGGGCTCGCACCGGGCACAGCAGAGCCCGGGACCAGCGGGAGGAGGGGTCGCATGGACTGGCACCTTATACAAGCGATCTGCTGGCTCTATAGCCAGCGGATCACTTGTATGTAAACAGGCATCACTGCCTGTTTTAAATTTTGGCACTTTCCTGCGCGTGAGTGGGAATGGCTGATGGGACGTTTAAATACGCCCGCTCAGAGCTAGGAGCTCCCGGCCGGTCGTATTTCTACAACTGCTAGCCGGGTGGCGGTTAAACTATAGCTTTTTAATAGTTTTTTGTAGAACCACAAACCTCAGCCCTCCTATAAAGTGTTAACAGAGGTGAAACTCTCGGATTTGTGACTGCATTAGGCATGCAGGGTATGTAGCAGAAGTTCAGAGAGCAATAAATCTACACTGCTAAGACAGGTAAGGAAATACTTCTTAACCTTCCTGGCGGTAATCCCGAGTGTGGCTCGGGGTTCATTTTCAGTAACAAAAGCGGTAACCCCCGAGCCACACTTGGGATTACACTGTACCGTCTTACCTTGTCCCTAGGAGCCCTGCTGTGTCCTCCAGCCGATGCCGGCATCCGTCTTCCGGGTTACTTCCCTTGCGAGCGCCCGCGTCGCAGGGGGGCGGAACCGGCGTGAAATTCGAAAGTAAAAAATAGAAGAAGAAAAATACGAACCGGCAGACCTCATTCACGTCTTATGGAGTTGTCCAAAAATTCAGGAATACTGGAAGGGGGTGACTGGGGTGGTGGCAAATATCCTAAAAACTCAAATTCCAATGACTAGCAGAATTTGTATATTGGGCCTCATAGATGACCTTGTTCCCTCAGTGGCGTCACGTACTCTGTTGATTTACCTGTTGTTCTATGCCAGAAAACTCCTCGTCCTCAATTGGAGGAAGGTGGAATCGGCTACCCTGGGAGCGTGGAAAACGTTAGTCAACGCCTCCCTGCCATTACATAAAGCTACATACGCTTGCAGAGGGTGCCCTATAAAGTTCGACAAAGTATGGTCGGGGTGGATAGTCCAGTGTTCTGGTGGGGGTATAGCCAACCACTCTAGGGAAAGCCATCTGTCACGATGATACCCTCACAGGGGCATGACGGTTCTTCTTCTACATCCTAAAACCCTTGGGAGAGACAGCCAGGCAGGGGGGCAGAGAGAGTGTGGAGTTCACCTTCCTTATGTTTGAAATTTTACCCTCAGCTCATTTGATGGGAAAATGTCACAAGTTTACAAGACATAAGATGTAAGATATTCATTTTGATGGGAGTTTTTGGAGAGTGGATATGTTATAGTGTGGTAGGAGTCCTATATGTATCTATGGGGTGGGGAGTCTGACTGGGGCTTGTTTTATGGCGTATTATGTAAGATTTGGCATATGTTATGCCGCACTGTATAACGTGTTGATATTAAGGCACTATGTTGGTGTCATGTTTGTATGTATAACTAATGCAAAAGGAATAAAAAGAATTAAAAAAAAAAAGAGAGAAAAAATACTGAGATAATCAGACCGCCAGGCAGGTTAATGCACAGAGGGGGATCCAGGGACGTAACTAGAAATCACAGTGCCCCATAGCAAAATATTTGTATGTAACCCCTCCTTCCCAAACCACCCCAGTAAACAATCTAGGACAACATAGCTGAACTGGAAAGTGAGCTGAATTGAAGAATTTTTCCAAATCAGCTATGTTGTCCTAGATTGTTCACTTCTCCTGGCTGCTCCAAACTCTTCACTCTTTTGTGAAAAACCCTGTTAGTTTTTGATAAAAAAAAAGAGGAGGGTTAGAACCTTTCTTGTGTTTCTATTGCTTTTTGAAGCCTCACTGAGGAGATTTCATCTCACTGCCTATTCCAACAATTATGTTGTCACTCTGACAGGAAAGGAGGGACAATCTCCAACAGAGATGTCGACCGAAGTTAAAAGCTGGATGGAGATTCTAGTATTCCCTACTCTAATAAAAAAACCCAGTGTAAAATGTTTAATTGCTGTTTGTGTCCCGCTTGGAGATTTTGTCCACACTTATTGCACTAGTGACACATTGGTCGCCACTGTTAGGACAAGAAAGGCAAATCACTATAACAGGGTCTTTTATGGTCCGATTGCTCAATCTACACTAAACTGTGTGAATGGAGGAAACTCCAACTGGGCCAAGGTTCAGTATCTTGCTAGTCGGCTCCGCTGGCTCTCAAAACACATGAACAATGCCTGCATCCATTAAAATTGTTCAGGTATTTTAGGAGCCAGCAATACCGACTAGCAAGATACTGAAGCTTGGCCCTGCGGGAGATTCCTCCATGCACACAGTTTAGCATAGATGGAGGAATCTGTTGCACTTTTTCCATCTGACCATAGAAAATCTATAGGTGTATGGCCAGCTTTATGCCTCATGCACATGGCGTTCGAAACTGCGGCTGAGGATTCCTGCATCAAGAACCTGTGCATTCTTGTAGGAGGAACCGCAGGAGTCTCCCACTGGGCCAAGCTTCAGTATCTTGCTAGTCAGCTGTGTTGGCTCTCAAAACACCTGAACAATGCCTGCATCCAATCAGATTGTTCAGGTATTTTGACAGCCAGCTAGGGGAACCAGCAAGATACTGAAGCTTGGCCCAGTGGGAGCTTCCTCCATCCACACAGTTTAGCGTAGATGGAGGAATCTGTTGCACTTTTCCCATCTGACCATAGAAAATCTGCATAAAATCTACAGGTGTATGACAAGCTTAACTCTTCTTTACCCCAAACTAAAATAAAAATAAATAATTTTGGAAATACCCCAAAGCTTTAGTTCATTGGTTTTTACAGGGTCAGCAATGGCCAATCTGCATTTGAGGTTAGTGCAATAACACAACCCAAACATTGCATTCAACATTTGGATTAGTACAAAGTGGTGCAGTGCCCAACAAATGTAGAAGTGTGTAGGGAACCATTTGGCTCAGTGCACTTATTCTTCGCCAACAGGTTTTGATATACAAGAGGACTAAGCCATAAGCTGGCTATCCTGCTGAATTGGCCAAAATATAAGACGTGGGTGACCCTACCAGCACCACAAAATTGAAGAAGCTGGGTGGAAAATTGTCAGCCAAACAGTGACTGTTCAGTTATGCAGACAGACACGGGAGCTGTATTTCTAAATACAATAGCTGGAAGGTGGAGATTTCTCCATCCATGTTGTTTAGTGTGAATGGGGGAATAAGTGATTTCTCTCCTTTAGCCCATGGGGTTGAATGAGAGTCTTGCTGTCTATGTCTAGCTTTAGGATTGAAACAAAGTATTAAAACTGTTAAATAGTATTAAATACTATTAGTAAATATTAAAACTGTATGTATCTTGTATATGCTTCCTATGTGCTTTATAGAGAAACATTCTAAGTTGGAGCTAATCTGGCTGCAAATTAGTGAATTTATTTGCCAACAATGTATTTTTTGAAATATGTAATGCACACATTTGCAGGCATTTGTATTTTTTTCAGACACAGACAAAGGTTTAGACTTATCTTAAAAAAAGAAACCTCAGCACAATGCACTGAAAACACATAAGCTATTTCCTGTACTAAAGTAAAGAACACTGGAAGTAGTACAGTCTGGTCAGACGTTCTAAAACAATGTGTAGTGTGGTCAGATGTTCTAAAAACACACGGAAGCCCCAAATGCTTGTGCAGACCCATATTCAAAAATGCTAAGAAATGTCTGAAATATCATTGATCCAGTTACGTTATCAAATCGGAAGATAGTCAAGCTCAAAATACATTTTGTCTTTGTATCCTCAAGTCATATTGTACATTTGTTTCTCTACAGAATTGAATTGCATCCTAGACTTGCTGCTTAGGAACATGATAAAGCATGCAGCAGCCTATTGTCTTAGTGTGACACTGGGAATTCTGTAAAACCAACTTGATTTATGTTTCTACAAGTGTTTTCTTCTTGCAGTGCACATCTCGCACAAAAAGAAGTAATGTAGCCACTAGCTCTGTGTATACAGTAGAAGTGTACACCACCCACACTCAAAAAGAAATGTAGCTCTCTGTATACAGTAGCAGTGCACACCATACACACTCAAAAATAAATATATACCTCTGCAGTATTTAGTAGCAGAAAACTATTCTCAGAGATGGACAGTTTGTAACAATTTGATTAATTAGAATGTATACTATTGCTTTCGTGAAAAGAGTTTGTTCTTTTTAAAAAATAATAAAATTAATGGTTTAAAGATGGTTGCTGGACAAGGCCTCCTTCTTAGATTTTGCTGCTATTAGGAGATCATCCAGGAAGTGATACATACAGGTGTACCCACTTGGTCCAAATCCATGCCACTAGAGAGACTAAGACGTTTGTGAATGTCCTTGGGGCTGTGGATAGTCAAAAAGGAAGACAGGAGAATTGAAGGCACCTTCCCTGGTAACAAAATCTCCAGAACGTCTCATGCAGTTGAATATCAGGGTGTGTAGATAAGCATCAGTAAGATCAATTGAAAGCAACCATCACCTTTTTGGATTTTCTTGCAATCTTTATAATGGTCTCCATCTTGAATGATCTTGCGTGAAGGTAAAAATTCAAGAGCTTTAGATCCAAAACTAGTTTGTATCTACCTGAAGGTTTCGGAACCAAAAACAGGGTTAAATAGAACACTGTCTTGACTTTTAGAGAAGGAACCAGGACCACTGCTCTGAAACGTATGAGAGAATCTATGTAAGAAACGTATGAGAGAATCTAACTAATAGTGAGATTCTACTCTTTCCACCCTCCAGAAGGAAGGACAGTGTCAGTACCAATTCAGAGATGAATTGAGGATCTAATACAAAATAAGGTACATTTTGTTAATAGTCAGGGTACTTAAATGCATTTTTAAGGTTTAACTCCTGAGTTTAGTGTGATTTTAAAGGAAAACTTTATGTGTGAAATGCTCGGTTGCTAAGTAGCATAAAATTAGCCCATTTCTGACAATTGGTTCATATCAGTCACATACGGAGAGTGACGAAAAACACACAAAGATTTGCCGTACTGTGTCTAGGAAATAAGAGGATCAACATGATGTAGGGTGGATGCTGGGAAACCGTGCAAAGAAAAGATCTAATTGTCCTTTATGAACGTTCCACAGGAAAAAAGAACCCCCTCTAGACACATATATTAATAAATCATCTGTCTTAGATAGGTGCATATTGGATTATAATGAAAATAAAATGGTGTCATCAATTATTAATCAAATACAACTGGAAAAAAAGTTACTACTACATTAAGTTAATATACTACTTCTCAAGTCTGCCCCAACTGTTATAAAACATTTTTGCTGAAGTGCAGTGGTGATTGTGACATATGGTGGCATTCTGTGAAAAGTGACACAAGTGATCACTCTCAGTATGAAGTCAAGTCATCACACTCGGTAGTGTCAGCATATATGCCATCACCATGTCACAGATATTAGATCACCACTCACAAAATGAACAGAAAGCTATAATGTACAAAGCTTTTAGGTTTTCTAATGTCTGAAGTGTTTCTTCATATACATTATGCATGAAACAGTCTTCTTGCATATAAATTGTCTGTATCTATCACAGGATAATAATTGCAGCAAGAACTGGATGTGGCCATGTTGTCTGAATACTAGAATGCACATCCCAGATGTTTTGGCTAAACACTTTAGACTTGTAGAAGAAACTTAAAGTGACACCAAACTTAGGAGATAAATCTTAAAAATACTCTATATTCTAATTTGTACATTACATAGTCATGACCCCTGCACACTCTTAACATTATGTTGTAGGTTACATACTCCTGACATTACGACTCTGTAAACTTTACTGTACATTGCACACTACCAACCAACAGTTGCTGGCTTCTAGATAGTTTCCAAGTGCCTTAAAGCTCATTCAGGCTATTGTGGAATCTTGGATCCGAAGGGCCCAAGACTTATCAAAAGAAGATATCCTATCGAGCAAATGGACTGTCATTTTCTGGAATACCATAATTTCCTTCAATCTTCAAGTCTTACCGTTGTGGAAATTGAGAGTGTTAGTTCTCCAGGACTTTGCTATTATGCGTTTAAAAAAAAAGCGTTTAAAAAAAAAGAAAATACAAGAGTATAAACTGGTGGGAAGAAATGTTTTATGGTTTTCATTTAAGAAGGGCTTCCTATGGATCAGAAACAATTGGGCGGCTAAAGATAATATTAATATGTCTGTATAGTTTCAACAAGAGAGACACTGCCACCATATATAGTATCACGTACCTGGTGGAGGACCGATTATCTGAGGAGGCCTTCTTTGCAGCTCTTGTCTCACACCCCTGGATGTGGAAACAGGGAGCGAGTAGACAGAGAGAAGAAGGGGTGCCAAAGTGTTCAGACACAATGCCTGGTAGAAGTCCGGCAACTGGATCCCTGGAAGGATGAGCAAGGCTGGTGCAAAGCTGTGATGTCAGCGAGGTTTGCAGCAGAAACTGGAGTGAGGTCAAATAAGCCAGGGGTCAAGCCAGACGGTCAGCACGGTACAGAAGGAGCAGGCAGAGGCAGAATCCAGGGGCAGGCAGCAATCAGTCGAAGTCAGCAGCAATCCGGGTCGAGGTAGCAGGCAACAGATCAGCAGGAACACAAGCTGAAAGACTGTTCAGCACTGACCCATTGGACCAGCTGGTTTAAATAGGAACATCTATTAGAGGGCCGTGAGTCATTTCCTGTGTGCCACTGTGTCACTTCCTGTGTGCCACATTCCGTTGCGTGCGCATGCGTGCTAACGCATGTTTTCCGGCAACCCGGAAGACTGGGACCCGCGCATGCGTAGTGTCGTATGAGCTCCCGGCTATGGCCTTACATATAGTATGTAGATAGGCACCCGCATCTGCACAGCCTTGGAAACATGAAGGGGAAGATCCCATGTTAAATTTTAGTCGGGACTAGGCAAAATCTTCAGGTTTTTACTGAAATTTCTGGAAATTATAAACTCTCAGTTTTACTCATCCTTAGTGTTTTATCTACTCATAGCATGCACACACCAAAGCAGTGAAAGAACAATTATTGCTACTTACAGTAATACAAGCCAATTCTCTTGATTTTCTAGAGTTATGACAATAAGTGAAAACAATTCTGGTTTTGGCTTCATTCTGCCTAGAGGGCAGTTGGTGTTAGCTCATCACACTGTTACAGACTATGATTTTATCATTGCAAATTAAAACTAGCTGTTGTCCGCTGAACTTAATCTTCTAGCCTGTGACCGGTTTTGGATGACTACTGCTGGGTGCCCATCTGCCCTAATACATGGTGATTCCATTACCTGATATCATTAGCTGTATAAACACGCATTAATATACAATCAGCCTTATAACAAATTAGTTAAATGATTATGGCCTTAAGGGGCACATTTGACATTTTTCATGTTTCAGATTTTGTTGACTAGAATATATTTTGTTACATTTCCCTGAGTACAGTAGAGCTTTGACTGATATATGAAACTCAAGAGTCAATCCACCAAAAAAGTATGCATGTTATTTTTTTCTAAAGAAATGCAAGGTGACTCACATACTGGCTTGAATCCCTGTGTTTGTATGTCTTTCTTCCGCAATCCAGAAAGTATACTGGAAGGTTTTAGAATTGATATTTATTCTAAACTATACATAAATTGATACTTTCATGATGCTAATTATTAAATTGGTCACCAAAACAAACATTTTAATAACTATTCAAATGTAAATTGAGAAAAAGATCCCCAAATACAGTATTTGCAAAATATATATTTATTGCACAATTGCTTAAAGCCCAACTTTGGGCTTCCCTCTCCAGAAGACCCCTTTCCCCTTGAGGCCCCCAGTGTGTATTTTATGCAGTTTTTTTATACTTGTGTTTACCAAATGTCTTTAGGTCACATGATGCACAGGGTCCTCTTCCTCTAAATCTCCTAAATCTCAACGGAGTGTCCACAGTGATAAAGGGAGTGTGATTGAAGCACGACACCAATTAAAATAGTTCAGATACAACTTTACTCAACTACAGTCAGGAGACATTTGAGTAGCATACCCAACGCATTTAGGGTGTACAAAACACCTGCTTCATTAGGGCTGAGCTAGGAAGGGAAAGTTTCTGACTTGTCGTCAGCTGCCAAACCAGGTGGTGTTTTTGGATTACCGAAATGCGTTGGATATTCTACTCAATTGTCCCCTGATCCTAGTGGAATAAAGTTTTATTTGGACTCGGAATGCACTGATGCCGGTGCCGATATCGGGCCTTTTCACAATTACTTGTACTCGTGAAAATGCCCCGATATTAGGTGCTGATACCGGCATTTTAAGTGTTTGAACAGAAGTGGCTGACACGAGGTCCCGCTCACGGCAGCCTGCTGGGGACCTGCGGCAGCTGTCTTTTACAGTGCCGGTCCAGCCGCACATCTCCTGCTCCTCTTTCCTGCCACCCGCAGCCATGATGACACCCGCCATAAAGCCCTGGTGACACACGCCCATACAGCACTGAATAAACCTGCAGGCAGCCCTGGTAAAACCTGCATACAGCCCTGGTAAGACCCAATCATAGCCCTGATGAGACCAGAACTCAACCCTGGTGAGACCGGCATGCAGCCCTGGTGAGACCGCACGTATCCTTGGTGAAACCCGCATGCAGCCCTGGTGAGACTGCACAACTTAGTGAGACCGCACAGCCCTGCTAAGACCCAAACGCAGCCCTGGTGTGACCCGTATGCAGCCCTGGTGAGACTGCACGCAACCCTAGTGAGACCGCACAGCTCTGGTGAGACCCGCATGCAGCCCCATTGAGAGTGCACGCAGCCCTGGTAAAATCGCACAGCCCTGGTGAGACCCACATACAGCCCTGATGAGACCCACACAGAGCCCTGGTGAGACTGCACACAGCCCTGGTGAGACCGCACAGGCCTGGTGAGACCTGCACAGCCTTGGTGATACTGCTCACAGCCCTGGTGAGACCACACAGCCTGGTGAGACCACACAGTCCTGGTGAGACCAAGCACAGCCCTTGTGAGACTGCACAGCCCTGGTAAGACCCGCACAGTCCTGGTGACACCGCACACAGCCCTGGTGAGACCACACAGCTCAGAAGAGACCTGAATGAGACCCTGGTGAGACTGCACACAGCCCTGGTGAAACCACACAGCCTTGGTGAGACCCGCACAGTCCTGGGGAGACTGCTCACATCCCTGTTAGGACAGCACAGCCCTGGTGAGACTGCACACAGCCCTAGTGAGGCCGCACAGCCCTGGTTAGACCTGCATGCAGCCCTAGTGAGACCTGCGCACAGCCCTGGTTTGACCCACACGCAGGCCCAATGACACTGCACACAGCCCTGGTGAGACCGCACATAGCCCTTGTGAGACTGCACACAGCCCTGGTGAGACCCCGCACATCCTCTTGAGACCCTGAACAGCCCTGGTAAGACCACACAGCCCTGGTGAGACCCTACACAGCCCTGGTGAGACCCTGGAAATCCTCCTGAGACCCTGCACAGCCCTGGTGAGACCCTGCACAGCCCTAGGGAGACCACATACAGCCCTGGTCAGACCATGCACAGCCCTGGTCAGACCCCGCACAGCCTCCTGAGAAGGAGCACAGCTGCGGTGATGCAACACCAGTTCACTATTTAACAAACAGCTGGTCCATTTAGTCTCTGCCCTTGCATTTGTTCTACCAAGTCCTCTGCTGTTTTTCCTGTTCTCTGTTTATGACCCTGAACCTGGCTGACTGATTTCCTGATTCCTGACTCCCACTATTGTTTCCGTTCAATCTGCTCTCAGTGGTCCCTGACTGTAACCACAGTTGTGATCCTCAAATAATCCGTCAGGTGCTTTACACTGACCTGGTTCTGCTGAATACCCGCTTTGGCATCTTATTGCCCTTTTCAGTAAACTCCTTTTATTTTTAACCTGCGCTTTAAGTTTCTGTCTGGTTTCTTGGTTCCCCAACAAAGATATCTAGTGGAGTAAAGTAATTACTGCATCTGCAAGGGAAAGCACCAAGAGGAGGTAAGTATTGCAGCCAGATACAGTATGTTTTTATAATAAACCTCTTAAAGGAGAACTATGAGGTGAGTGCTTTTCACTCACCTCATAGTTCTAGCCGACCTGTGACAATGAGACTGTCACAGGTCGGCTCAGTAGTTAGGGAGGTGAGCAAACACATACTGGCGTTCCCTCACCTCTCGATCCTGTCACGGCTCTCTGCCGTGACAGGGGAGGGGCTGGATTCCCCCCTCCCCGCTCCGATCCGCCAGCGCTGACTGGAGGAACGGACGGGGGAGGGGGCGGGTACAGCTGGCTCTGCCTCTAGATAGGCAGAGCCAGCTGTCAGTCACGCAGCTGGGCGGATCCAGACATAATTGTCTGTATCTGCTTCAGCTGCGGTGTCTTAGTATCCCGTTAGCAGCAGCTCGCGGTATACTGTGGTGTCTCAGTATACTGCGAGCCACAGCTCGCGGTTTACTGAGCCCAGGGTGACGGGAGGACGCTAGTTTGTGTCCTCCCGTTACCCTAAGGAGAACTATGGGGAAAAGCCTTAACCCCATAGTTCTCCTTTTAGATCCTTCCTTCCACTTGTCTGTGGAACCGGTTCTGGGATCTCTTCAGGTGTTTGCATGGACCACCAGAGCCAGCCTCACTGTATGAGGGACACTGTCTCTGGGGAATGGCAAGTAGACATATTTGTATGTTACTGTTTCGTTTATCGGCCTAAATATTCCACCATATGTTCTATTCCTATAGAGCGGCAGAGAGACTGTACTGTACTGCCATCTAGTGTCCTTGGTAAGTTGCAGAGACATTGCTCTTAGGCACTGTGGTTTGCATTGCTACTTAGCCAGTTTAACATGCTATACTGAATGCATAATCATTACGCCTGTTGTTTTGAGAACCTAACTCTGCACCTATTAATTAAAGTTCACCCTCTGTCTAACCATTCCTCCCTGTTACACCTCCAGGGAAATTTAACAAAAGAAATTAGCCCAAATATTGGCTTAAAACTAAAATTACAGTCATTATACATCACTGCTACCTATATATATTAATACATCTGAGTTAAGCAGCAATAAAGCTCATGTAAACAAACAAAAATCCAAACCACTGGAGACTGTCATTTTCATCTTAAAGCGATAGTAAACCACTGTGGGCTGGGTGGGTTTTTTCCGTAATGTGCAAGTATACACTGTATACTTTCACATTATGGCACACTTACCTTACAAGTCTGCCTTTCTCCAGCAATGTATTTCTGTCCGTTGCTTGGTCTCCATTGCCACCATTTCCGCCACCATAACCACCATCATTTAATCAGCATTTGAAACAGCTTAAAAACCGTTTGACTTTAATAACACTTTAAGCTACTTTTAAGCAGTAGAAGGGGGATCATTATTTGAACTGCAATTTTATAATAAATGTTTCATATTCTGTCTTGCCGCTCTCATTTTGCATTTTCTTATTGTGCCACAAAGTTGATTAATTTTCCAAAGTTGATTAAATATTCACTCCACACATACTTGATTTAATACTCTAGTATATATTTGTGAATTTGTTTAGTCATTATTTTTGCAGTAATTTAAAATACTGGTGGTGGTGCATATGCACTCAGTTATTGCAGAGACTATAAAGCAGAAGAACAAGATAACATAGTTATGAATGACTGTATTATCTTTGTAAAAGGTGCCCATACACCTTACGACCATCGCAAGACTTTTGTCTTGCGATGGTCGTATGCTTCTTGAAAGCTCGTACGATCTGCCCAACTTGGACGGGCAGATCGTACTTGCGATCATCGAAAGACCATCCGATGACGGCAATGCAGAACGGGCAGTGTGCGCGTGCGCACACCGGCCCGTTCCGCAGCTATCGGACGATTCAATCGTACGATTCTCGGCGGGTTTTCGAGCATGTTGGTTCGACAAAACACGTGCGACCGTACAGTAGAAACAGTCGCACGTCTTCGTTCTCACTGCTCGATTCTCGTACGATCGCGGGATTTCGCCCGAATCGAGCAGTGTATGGGCACCTAAAGACTAGAGCCACAGTGTTAACACAGAGCAGAGCGGAGAACGGAGGGTCTTCACTCTGCTTTCTGCTCTCCATCCTGAACTACCTTGTTGTGGTCCCGAGTCTCCCAGAAGAGTGGGGGACCCCAAAAAACATGGTGGGGAGGGAGGCGGTCAGCGGGCAGAGGTAGCCGGAGATGGGGGCGGACCATGGAGGGGGGGTGGTGGGGGAAGATGGATGAGCAGGGTAATTACAAGTGATCTCAACATCGAGCAGCAGCTTTCTCACTCTACATTTAGCTCTGCTTACCCGAAGCAGGGCTAAATGTAGAAAAAACTAAACTTCAGGCGATAGGAATTCTACACCCCTGCCACCCCTCTACTCCCTGCTGCCCCGAGGCTGGGCCTCGGCGGCCTTGTGAGAAATCTGGCCCTGTATTTACCTATAGGTACTGACACTCAGTTAGAAACCCTGCTTACATCCAAGTTTGAGATAACTGTTATTACTCTCTGTCCTCTTCTGGTGACAACCTTAATTTTTAAAACCATGTCTGACTGGATCACAAACTTTAAGAGTGACACTTCCTATTTAAATCAAGATCCTAGAGGAAAAGAGTTGCATCATGCCCTGCAATTCTGCTCTATTGGCATCTAAATTAGTATCTTGCATGACAATGATGTCTGTCCTTATGCGTAAAGCACTTAAACGACTCATTTGGAATGTTGAAGATACATTTAAACGATGTCTTCTGCATTTGCTATATGTAGGTAGGGATCTTTTTTGGTCAGTCCCTTAATAGTGTAATTCCAAGCCTCCGGGTTCTGTGCACTCGCTCCCACACAGGAGATCTTTTGATGAGGCAGACCTCTTTTAGTCCTTCTCATCTGTTGATACTATTCCCGAAGATGTTCTAAGTCTGCCTTCCACTCTAGTTATAGAACTCATACCCATGTACCCTTACTTGAGTAACAGCACTTCCTCTGGTTACTGTGATATTGGTGATCAGTTCATTGGGTCTTCTAAAAAATGTATTTTTTTCTTTTAATTTGCAAGCCCTATTTTTTTTGCTGTGGTGCCCATTTTTAATATTGTTTTGAAGAACCTCTTATGCTTGCTGCATCTACTCTGGTAGTACTCCTATCCCTGAATTTTTTCTAGTTAGGGTGGTTCCAGCTGCCTATAATGCTGGACCATCTGTCTTTTGGTATTGCTCCTATGCTTTATTTCTAATATGAGACATTTGCAGCAATGGGAATCTGGTCTTTTTTTGATCCATGGGAAGAACCCCATCCTACTCGATTCTCCCTATGTTTATTTTATACCACAACCTTTTCTGTTTACCCCTTCAGGGTAGAATAAAGTTACCTACTGATGTTTAGTTGGTTGGGTCAGAATTTGATATAAACAACATGAAAGCATCCTGCCTTGTATCAACGGTTCAGGCTGGTGGAGCTTTGCATCATGGATGTGCAGCTGACAAATCTGCAGCAACTGTGTGATGCTATCATGTCAGTATGGACCAAACTCTCTAAGGAATGTTTCCATCACCTTGTTGAATCAATGCCACGAAGAATTAAAGCAATTCTGAAGACAAAAGGAGTCCAACATGGTACTAGCAAGGTGTACCTAATAAAGTGGCCAGTGAGTGTATATATTTAACGTAAAATGGGATCTTACTTAAAGTTCCTTGTTTATTCTCACAATTTAATTATATGATGTTACTTGCCAATACAATAGTTTTTAGCCATGTGAATGTTAGTCACTTATTTGGCTCATATTTGGGGAAATTATTTGTATAGTTTAATTTAGTGGTGAGGAATTTAATTTGTGGACAAGGGACTCCAAAATCATATCTGCACACAGGCAAAACTTGTTGCCTGTGTGACTCTGTCTGACTCTTGTTGACTCTGTCTGCCGCTGCTCTTACGTTTATTCAAAAAACAAAACAAAAAGTGGGCGTAAGATACAGTTTAAAGGCATTGTATAGTATTTTTCCATAAATTCCTTATGTACAGAAAGTATTCCTAGCAAATGTGTGCTCGCTGCTTGAATGGGGAATTCAAAATTATGTGCATTAATATAATCATTCCTGGACTCCTGCTTCCCAGTGAAGAAAAGATGGAAAGAAGAAATACATCACAACACAGCAATGATGATGTGCAAAGCACAGTAAGCCGTAGCTACCAGAAACCACATGTTAGCTGACATTTGTAAGCTAAAATCTGAATGGTTGCTAAGCGTAACTGTCCTATACATATTCCTGTTGCCATTTGTACTGGCTATAGATAAGCTTGAAAGTGCACTAAATCACATTGATCTGCAGGAGATACTGGAGGATTCTTTGACTGGTCCATTGGTTGCTATGGTGACGTTATTCCAGCAAAGGGAACGCCACAGTTTGGTACCCAATCCCAGAGGGAAGGGGAGCACTGATTAATAATACATTCATAAGTGGAAAATGTTTATGTCTTAATGATTACTAACCCCTAATTTTAATAGATCTGGACAAGTCTACAGATGATCATACTATATGTACTATGTACTATAGATAGAATTGAATGGGGATTTTTAATGCTTTTGGGCTTACATACTGTAGGAATAAATATAGTGATAAAAAGTGAATAACATTTTATAAAACATTGAGTATGTTTGAACATTTCAGTTAGTACTAAGCATATTGCCACATGTGGTAGTAAAATCTAATTGATTAATTGGTTAGGGAATTTTAGCAAAAGACATTATAATGCAACCTAAACCTTTAAACACAGTACCCATAATTATCACATTAGACATCTTCTAAATGAAAAAAAAATATTATTGCAATATATTTTTGAAATTTTGTTGAAATTAACCCCAAGGTTGGCTATGTAGACTTCTACAAGAATTGCTTTAAAAAAAAAAGCCAGCTCTGAGAAGATTAAGAAGGCACCATACCAGCGGTAAGGTTATTGCATTAGCAATACTTGGCATACAGCATTTTCACTGCCTGCAGACGATGTAACTCCATATTTTATCACGCAATAAATATCAATAGAAATATATCTATATATAGCTAGTCTGCTACATTTAAGATGGCCCACCAGCAAACCTGTAGCAAGATTGAATTTAACCACCTGAAAGTTTGCTGAAGTTTGTCAGCTCAAATTTAATTTAAATGTGTGAAATCTAGTGGCAACGCTAGGTGGGCTAATCTTACTATTTCCTACTGAGAATTACTACTTCCTTACTGAGCATTTTCATGAGTACTCATACTCATGAAAATGCACCGATACTAAACCCTGATACTAGACTGTTTTATACCACTGTCTAGGAGTAAAAGAGGCCATTTATGTAAAAGTGGATAAACCTAGATTGAATGTCTCCCCCGGGTGAGACATCAATTGTCTGCAACATACAATGCTGTTTTAACACCTATCTCTGGGTGGGCAAACATGGAGGTCTCACCAGGGGCAAACACAGAGGTCTCACCAGGGGCACATGCGGAGGTCTCACCAGGGGCACATGCGGAGGTCTCACCAGGGGCCGATTCCCAAGGTCTCACCAGGACATTTCCATGCTCTTTTCAGCCGCGCCGCTGCCAAGCTAGTAGGTGTGGCTGTGTTAAAGCTGCGAGGGCAGTTTCTGGTGGGCTCGGGAGGCAAGGGTACGGAGAGCACAGAGATGGCATACGAAAAGAGCATGGGGATGGCGCACACAGCCGCCTCTCAATGCGGGCTGGTAAGGGTATCAGGGGAGGGCAGGGTCGGTGACGGGTACCCTCATGGCCGCAGGCCCTCGGCAGTGCACGTCTGCCCGAATGTTCAGTTCGCCCTTGCACACCATATAGGTTCAACATGATGGACCTGTATCTTTATTCAACCTCACCTACTATGTAACTATATAATGTATTGCTGCATGGTGGACCTCCGTGGCGAATCAGTGTCTTTAGACCCGCTTCCGTGCTCTCTTCTTTTGGTGAGGCGGTGCCCCTCCTAATGCACCACGGAGGTGAGAAAATAGAAGCAAGCCCAGAAGCAGCACTGAAGAATTAGGCAATTTGAAACCTCACCTCTGTGGTGGATCAGGAGGGGTGCTGCCACGACAAAAGAAGAAGAAAGCAAGAAGTGTGGGGCTTAGTTATCTAATTCTTCAAATTATTGACATTTGTGACTCAGCAGACCAGGGAATGTATTGTAGGTTGTATTATAGGTTGTTACCTATTTCTGATGGCAAACCTACAAATGTTTGGTCATAAGTTTGAGATTTGCAAACTGTGCAAATCCCATGGTAGCAGCGAGTGCAAATCTCATCCCTAATGGGCATGACAAGGAGCCCCACTCTCATTACCTCCTTGCTATGACAACATCATATCTGATATGCCAAGCTAGTATATTTGAGGTAGGGTGGGCAGATACAAATAGAAGAAAAAAGTAAAGACCCTGTAAGGATCCTGTAATGGCAGAAGACAAAATTAAATAAGGAAGAAAAAAAATACATATTAAAGGGTTACATCTACCAACATGTCTTATAAACATTCTAAAAGGTTTTGCAATTATTGTATGCAATAGTAAATCTAATAGCAAGATACATATACTCTAGGGGTAGACCCAAGTCATGAATAATTGTAATTCCCTCATGAGACTGCACATACTACATCAATATCAAGACATGTCAAAGAATCATAAACTAATTGCATTCCACAGGATTTAATAATGGAACATACATCAATGAGCAGGAGAAATGCATGAGAACATTGAATGGTATATCACAGTACAAAATACCTCTAGAAGGTATATTCATATAAGCCTAATTGTTTAGATATGGACAAGTATGCCTCAAATCATGTGTGAGGTTTCATTACAAATGCAGAGGTTTCAAATATTTAATCCACTCACCAGTATGTCTCCACATAGACTACTACAACTCCTTGTTATGGAGTTGCCCAGCTTGGGCTGTACAGACTCTATGCCTATTGAAGCACTGTCCCTCACACTGTGCCTGATATTGACCCTTGCTCTCTTTATCAGACATCAGTCTGGTCAAGGTGCTCATCTCTGAGGACAGATAGGCCAGAACCCAAAGACACACTCCTAGTGTTTGTACACATGCATTGTGCTTTCTTGCAGCGCAACTCTCCTTCTACTGCTTACCCTGTTGTCGGGAAAACACTCACCTGACAATAAGTCCCACAGCTGCTCAGAGGCTCTTTGCATACTAGACCATACTTAATCCGACTCTTTTTAAAGTGACAAAGCACTAGTCTGTCACATATGCTATGACAACTTTTCTAAGGCGACACAATTCCACATATTACCATGCAAAAACTGTACCTCAAGAAGAGTGAGGGGGGTTTAAATCTATCATACCTTTGGCTAAACAATAAAGCCAGCCAACATGTTGCCATCTAAATACAACACACATCCAAATACTCTAACTATACTCAAAAACCATCAATGGCCCACCATTCTGACTTAACAAGCACATCCATACTGCAGTTTTTCCCAGCTCCCATCCAAGTTTAAGCACATCGTTCTCCTCAAATGTTTTATTTAATAAAGTAAAAAGCTATCATGTACTCAGACTAACCTGGATAAATAGATGGTTTGCACAGCAAAACTGTGTGCCTAGAATTGTAAAAGTGTCAAAAAGTTCAAGCAGCCTAAACTTTGTATACAGTCAAGAGTTATATGATAAGACACTTTGTTAGGTCCGCGGTGTGGGCCCGAGATGATGAGGAGGACCTCCCTTGCAACCCTGTCTGATGAGCACTGGGTTGGAGACAGTGTGTGTCAGGCAGGGGGTGCACGGGTGCCGGATCAGGATACCAGGTGTCAGCAACAGGTAGTGTGCAGGCAGGATAGGCAGCCGTGCAGGATCCTAGAAGGCAAATAGAGAGGTCAGACAAGCCGGGTTGGTAACAGGCGGGCAGCGAAGTACAAGGCGGAATCCAATGGAGAGTCAAGAGGCAAGCCGGGTCAGTAGGAGGCAGGCAACAAGGTACAGAAGGGTAATCCAGGAGAATAGTCAAGGAGGAAGCCAGGTCACAGGTATCAAACAGGAGCAAGATCAACAGACGACTGGTGCTGGCTGAAAATCACACAGCAATGATCTAAAGCCCTGTGGGGCTTTAAATAGGCTGAAGGCGTGTACTGCGCGTGCGCTGCCGTGATGACGTCACCCGCGCACGCCAGTGTAATGACGTCACGCCGTGCGGGGCGGATCCCGCCGGGTCACAGGGCGTCTGCGCCTGCGCGGCCCAGTGATACTGCCGGGATGTCCCCTCCGTGTGCGTCCGCTCACACTGGCTCGTACTGGGACATTGTACGTCCCTCGGACCGGCACCCGACCTGGAGCCACTCGGACCGGGACCCGACACACTTATTCACTCGAAGGCAGCCGAGTGAATAACCGACCCGAAAAGTGAAGGGAGCTGCACGCCGTTCGACTATTTACTTCATCCCTGTACGGCTGAAAACAGCCATGCATTGGCTGGCTTCAGCTCCCTTCACTTTAATGTGGTTCAGCCGAACAGCCTCAGCATGAACACGTTCGCCCCAGCCAATCCAGTATCTCATAGGGGCCGAATAGCAGTGAGTGAATAGCTGAATGCTGCCCTGCTCGGTTATTCTGATCGCTACCTCAGAGGTAGCAAGCAGAATAAACAAATATGTAACAAAGGAAGAAAGAAAAAAAACAGTGCGGGGTCCTCCTTCCAAACCATACCAGACCCTTTAGGTCTGGTAGGACTATATCCTTCAGGTCTTTAGTGAATAACCCCATTAAACATCTTTAAAGCCATCTTACATCTTACAATCATGTCTTATGTTTGTAATCCTAAAATAACTCATCTTGCTTCGATTTTTATGACTATGATTATTATTATTTTTTTTTTACTCTCTGGCCTCCGGGCAACATCTGTGTATTTTTTCTATTAACAGATAAGATGTATTATTGCTGTCCAGGATTATCAGTCAAGAGCCTTTTATTGATATACAGTACTCTCTATCATTGCTTAGAAAATAAATTTCAAGCAACAATATTTTTAAATGAAGATTCCATCAGGGATTTCCTTTTATATAACATTTTAATATGAGCATAATGTTTGGATGTATTATTTTCATTATGAGCTAGGCTTTAAAAGGTAATTCTATGTATTTATTTACAGGTATTTTATAGAGCATGTATCATTGGTATGCAGTTTGAGAATTTAATGGTTTTCTACCATCAAAAATCTAGTAGGATAGACTCCAATAGATATCCCACCGCACTCCTGACCGGAAAGCCCTTGTGAGTGGGTGCTGAAATGACTGCGGATGGCACTGCTGGGAACAATGAAGAGCGAAATGTCACCAGAACAAAGAAAAAAATTGGTCAAGTGAACGTCTTTTATTGATGTATATTGTAACATTGATGGCACAGGGTTTTTCATCAACGTGACAATATGCGTCAATAAAAGATGTTCACTTGACCAGTTTTCTTCGGTGTGCTAGTAGGATAGACTTCTTTTTCTAAGTAAGAAAGGTTTTTTAAATGTTTTATTATTTCTTCTGTCAACATTCTTTTTTTCTTCAATCCAGACTTAATTTACATGCTGCTTGAGCATTGAATCCAGATCACTGTATCCAATAGCTTTGGAAGCCGTACCTGGACCCCACTTGACTGGGCAATTATGGAGCCTGCCTGGAATGTGACATCTGGACATTTTACTCTGCTTGTGGCATTTTTTAGACTTCTGTGTACTTAGCCAAACAGCGCTTTGCAGGTGCAGAGCTGTGGCACAGCATCTGGTGTAATCATGTCTCTTGAGACTCTGTAATGAGTAGGCCATGTGGTTGAGTATCAGGAGCTACTATGTTTATTAGACCTGTTGGGCACTAATATTATCCCCTCTATGGAAAGGGCTAAAACGCTGAGGAACTAAGTGTTGCATCACTAGGTGGAGTGATGCGCATGCACACTCCGCACTCTTCTTGTGCCATTAAGCGTGAGGTAGTACCTTTCTGCAACTGCTTTTAGGTGTAAGAGACACACGGTTCTACCTTGGTTAATCCTTGCTGACACAGTGCCCTGGTCATTTCTGGCTTTTGGAACACCTCCTGCTACGGGCAGTCAGTTTGTGAGTATTTAAAGTTTCCCCTTGTAGTACAGTTAAGTTGTCCCTGTTTGCAGTGCAACATGTTGGATCCCAAACACAACAGGATTAGTCATGCTGTGTCAAGTACCCCTGTTCAAGAGCCGCTAACATGAAATGCTGTTTCCCTGTCCATACATGGTTGTGGCCCACTCCTCATGCATTCATTTATAGGCCAAATTGCAATTTTATCTGCTGACTCTGACCACAAAGGACATAACCTCAACACCTTCTCCTGCAGAATCATTATCTGACCTGCCTGCAGCCTTAGTGGCCTTTGAGTCTTTTTTTTACAGAAGCTCTATCTGATCAAGATTCTCACAGATCCTTGCAGACTGAGTTTGCCCCTGATGAGTAGCAGGCAGCTACTATAACTCCCAGACTGAAGGAGACTATTTTGGCTCTTATTATTGTGGTATGTGCCAACCTAAAGATGGAGACACAGCATGTTACTTCCACCATTTCGTGATAGCAGTCTAGGATCCCTCAGAGGCTCTAAGGCTACTAAAACTTTTCCCATGCACACGCTATTCCCAGACGTCTTGTGCACTGGCTGGAAAGCTCCTAATTAACTATGCAATCCAATACCTGTTTGTGAAGGTCTCTATCAAAAAAGTGGGCAGTTCCCACAGTTGATCCAGCAGTGTCCCACCTTAACAGTACTGTACTTATGATTCATGAACCAGAATGTAAGGACCACATAGACAAATGTTTAAGGACTCTCTCTGAAGCCTTGTTTTCTCTAGCAGGCCATGCATTGCAACCTTCCATGGCCAGGGTGTTTGTCTGTCATATATTAGGGGAATGGACTAAACTCTTGGCATGGAATCCAGCTTTACTCCACACTAATCCTTTATTCATGTTGCGATTAGAGTTCACACCGACAACCCTGCACTCCTACGTAGATGGGTTACTCAGTGTCTCCCGTCTTATTTCCCGTATGTGTCTCCTACCAGTTAATATGGGAGGAACGTTTTGGTTGAAATGTTGGGCTGCTGCTTAACAAGCATGTAAGAAGTGTTTACTGTGCATGCTCTCGGAGCGATAATGTATTTTTGGAGCTGCCTTGGACACCCTCAAAGATGTCACTAGGTGTAAGAGTACTTGTCTACCCCAACAGAAGAAGCCTAGCCCTCAGGATAGGTAAAACCTCAGAAAAAACATCCTTCCTTCCCCCAAGACCAATAAATATTCAATTCTATAACCTTTAGGGTAAAATCCAAACCAGGAGCCCAGTTTCACTGCAAGCCATATGCCCCCAAATCCCCCGAACCTGCAGACAAGTCCTCCTGAGGCGTCCCTACTTTCCAAAGGGATGCCTTTGTTGACATCTAGATAGACAGCATCTCAAATGCCTGTATAAGGGAAGTTGTTTCAACAGGCAACAAACTAGAGTCCCATTCCCTACCTCCTCCTGCTTCATGTCCTCCAGTCTTCCTGTGCCACTGCTCAGTTTACCTCCATGTAGCTCTTGCATGTCTTCTGTAGAAAGGGGTTATCACCTAACATTCTGTATCGGAAAAGGTTTCCAGGATTCTATTGCAATATTTTCACAGTTCCAAAGCCAAAAGGGGGCACCCACCCCATCTTGGATCTCAAGGTCATGAAGAACTTCCTTAATCAGAGAGGCTCTCTAGCTTTGGAAGACACTAAGGATGCATACTTGCATTTCCCTATTTTTCCAGCACATCAGAATATCCTGTGTTTTGCTGTGGGTCCTCAGCACTTTAATCTCTGTCATTGGGTCTCTCTTCCGCACTTCACATATTTACCAAGGATCTGTGCTTGCCTTCTTATGCTCCCAGGGCATCCCCATTGTAGGGAAACTGGATGAGCTCTTTTTGAGAGAATAGTTGGCACAAGGCAGGATCAACAATGTGATGCAGAAATTGCACACCCTGAAAAAGTTTGGTTGGATCCTGAACCTTCAGAAGTCTGCACTGGAACTGACTCATTACTTGGAATATCTTGGTTAGATACGACACAGCTCAAGCCAGAGTTTTCCCTTACATAAAAACTTCAAATTGTTCGCAGACTCAGACTCTTCAGTGCAAGAGTTGACTGATTCTTGATTTCTGCATACGAGTCTTGGGACTGCAACTCAACTATCTGACAATTTGGGATGAATTAGTTCAGTTTATGGACAAACCGATTCAACTGACACCAAAGCCCAGGTTGTCTTTGGCCTGGTGGCTCAGGAATCCAGCCCTAAAATTAGGGAAATCCTTCCTTCTGATACCTAGGCAGATCATCACAATGGATGCCAGTCTGAGAGGCTGGGGAGGAGTCTTAGATAGCTTGTTGACGCAGGGAACCTGGTTGCCGGAGGAATCCTGTCTGGACACCTCGACTGGAAGGTCTCCTGATAAGGATCTAGTCAGACAATACCATGGCAGTGGCATACATCAATCACTAGGGAGAAACCAGAAGTCTTGCTGCGGCAAAAAAAGTAGAAAGGATTCTGACCTTGGCAGAACTTCAAGCTCCAATTATGTCTGCCTTTAATATACCAGGCATGGACAATTGGCAGACTGGCAGATGGTCTTTACACACATGAGGAATGTCAGATGTGGACCTCCTGGCCTCCAGGTTCAACAACAAACCTAGGCAGGTTTGGTTCCTGGTGCAGAGAATGAATACTCCATGGTATCAGTACAACTTGATCTATACATTTCCTGCCCTAAAACTCTGTCCTTGTCTGCTGCACATGATTGAGATGGAGGGCATTCTGATGATACTTATAGCTTTGAATTGGCCTCGCTGGATGTGGTACTGTGACCTGATCATACTGCTGGCAGAATGTAGGATGGTAAAGGTCACGGCTGTGCCCAGAGATCTGTGCTAGTGCATATTAAACCTCATGAGTCACTGCTGGTTGCACATCCACACGTGTTGTGTGCGTGCTAATGCACATATGCATGCATGTGTAGATTAGCTTAAATGAGAGTGCATGTCCAGCAATAGCTTTGGCATCAAGAGCTTTATTGAAAGTACAGCACAACTAAGGAGAGTTGCTGAGTGGTTGTCAGCTCCTGTGACCTGGCTTGTATTTTGCTATCCTGTGTTTGACCCATCTTGCCTCTTAACTCTGCTGTATCCAAATCTCCTGTTGCTGACCTTGGCTCATATTCTGACTTTACCTCCTGCCTGCTGTCTTGGTACCTCTACTGCCTGTTTATTATCCACCTTAGCTTGGACTTTGACCTTTGCTGCCTGACTGTTGCTGACCCAGCGTATCCTGACCACAATTCTTCTTTTTACATCTGCAAGTTCCTGTGTCCAACTTGTGCACATCCATCCTACACAGAACTGGTTCGAACTAGTTCGAACATCTCTAGCACTGCCAGTTTCTAGACTGTCTACTGATCTATTGCAACTTTGGGGTCTACTGCAGGCCCTCATTTAAACCCTCGTCTGCATCCTGCTACACCCAGTCTCCAAATACAGGGGGTATTGCTCTTGTTAAATTGACCTCTACCGAGTATGTGGCACAGATGCTCCATGAGCTTTTTTAGATGAATTGAAAACACTGTGGAATAAAGCCTTACTTTTTTTTGCATTTAGGCTTGGATCGATAGTTGACCCTTAGTACTATTAAAAGTCTTATCTCAGAGCTTGCCATCTTATTCCAAAGACTGCTGGCCTCCCATTAATTAAGGCTTTTGTACAGGGTGTCTCTCCATGGTATTTAACTCTACTTCTTTTGCCTCTTCAAAAAACTGCCCTTTGAGCAGGGCAACATTTCAGTGATATTTCACTTTTAACTCTTTCTCACAAGGTTAGGTTCCTTGTTGACATCACCTAATTTTTTTATATCTATACCAGTCTTTTATATCTGCCTGGATGTAAGCTTTAATGGCTCCTTTTTAGCCTATTTTTAAAAACAGGAAAAAATAAACAATTACAAGTTACACATCCCTATGAGGCATATTTTTAAAGCAGTGAGCGTAACACTAAACCATTTACAGTTGGTTAATCATTCCTTGTATTTTAAAACAAATGAAGTGGGAAGATTCATCTGCAGTAAATATTTGATGAATGTCACCTTCACTGTTTTGTAAATAAATTAAATAAACAAAACCACCATAAATAGACCTCAAAAACACAAATCTAAAAAGGAAAAGAAATTGTAGTTTTTTCATCAAATATGAAAATTGGTCATTTTGCTGCAAAATGTCAATGAAATCATTATTTGCTTTTCTAGTAATGACAGTTAAATCAAATAATTATTTATTTCCTTTAATAATAAGGCAGTATGTAAATGATCATTAAATTCTATATTCTTCTGCTGTGGATAGCTTGACTTCATTGTTTTGAATATTGAATGGCCTTACTCAGTTTGATATATTGTACTGAATTTTCAATTTAAAGTAGTCCACAAAGTGTAGAGGTCCAGCTGTCAATCACAAAAAGGATTCCGTAATGGAGCTATATCTGTCTAAGAATAATGATGCACCCAAAATAAAGCTTTAATTATGAATATCTTCGCACAAACATTGATGACATGCATGCATTTTGGCTAGAGAAACAAATTAGTAATGAATACAATTATTTACAGGGTAGGAAGTTATATTCTTTAATTCAATTCAATAATTGCGAATGTTTATAAGAGTCACTGTATATATCATACATACAGCATAAATATATTGTCATTCTCTCAGCTGTAGATCCTTGGTCATCTTGGTCATCCACAATGCGTTCCTGATACTGACCCAGCTTGTTTTGACTACTCTTCTGCTGCTCTGATATCCTCCAACCCTGGCTTGTCCTTTGACATTGTTTCTGCCTTCTGCCTGGTGCTGCATCTGTCTGCATCTTCCTGACCTCGGCCTGTATCCTGACTTCGATCCTGCCTGCTGATTTGGTACCTCTGACGTCACATTGTCTACCCGGCTTGCATCCAAGTACGGCTCATCTTATGCTGCTTCCACTGGTGTGTTCCTCCTGCGTTTTCTTTCTACCTGAAGTTCACCTCAGAGACCAGCATTTTCTGTCTAGAGCCCTGATACACCTGTTCCTCTATTCAGGGGCGTTGGGACTGAAGTTGCAAGAGAGGCTGCCCTAGTCACTTCAAGCTCCCCTAAGGTACGTGACACGTCCCATTGCCTGGAGCTCAGTTGCAGTGCTATTAACCCCCCCCATTGGTGGTCAGTGGCGTACTAGTTAATTTTCCCCCAGTGATGGTCAGTGGCAGTGAAATTTAGCCCCCCTCCCAGCAGGGACTTACTTTCCTGTTTATTTGCTTCCATTTCAGAGCGATCAGAGATCACTTCACCTGACAGTACAATCTTAGTTTCAGTGCCAGGTGCTGGGACACAGAGACTGTTTCAGTGCCCGACACCCAGCTGCCACTCTGATGCCCTCTGGTGGTCTACAGGTGGCAGGCCCAGCCCACTTTATGTCAGGCCTCAGATAGAGAGTGGTAGGGCACCAGGCAGCGTAGATTGCCATTACTGATCCCTCACTTCGTACGTGACACTCTTCTGGCTGTTATATTGATCCAAATGATTTACTGAATCACTTAAGTGAAGCAAGTGTGAAGGTCAGAGTTTTTTAAATTTCATTAGCTGCGTGCTTTTTTAGGGTCAGTGACCCAGAAAGTATTGAGGCTAGAGAAAGCCAGGGAGCTAGCATTTTCCGAAGAAGGTTAACAATGGAATCTCTCCTAATTCTATCATGACATGTTGTGAGGACTGAGATATGGGGGCTGTCATTGTTGACTTTTTTCTTGAATCTTGTACTTCTGGTCTGTAATATTTATCCTTTCTGTGCTACATAAGGAGTCAAAGACCTAGAACTAACATGTGCAATTCCAACAGAACATGAATGTATCGGCACACTTGATATGCTTCTTTCAGGTAATGACTTACCAAGTAGTGCAAAAAGGAACAGGATAATAGTCGTTAACCATGCACTTTAAAAAACAAATCGGCAATGGTAGCTTCCATATTTCTGACCTTAGAGGTTACCTGTAAAGCTAAATATGGGACATTGTTTAGGTATGTTGCACAGACTGAATGAAAATGTAACCAATTTCTAACATGAACCCATTCCAACATTCAAAAACCTACAAGTATTATTTGTTTTCATTTATTGGCTTATTATTCTGCCTTTACTATCAATGTTCAGTTGTTCACACTGACAAAAACTATTTGTGTCAGACCAAAATATTGCCAGGACTGCAGTGTCACTGGGCTCACTCAAATAATGATTGTTTATAATATATGAAGATTCAGTATTTATAGTATATATTTTCGATAAGGAGCTATATTTGGTTTATTGTGAAAGCCAGCATGCATGTTTATTGATTAAGTCAGCAGGGAGTGCTTTGGTTAATCATTTATTCGTGCTGAGTTATTAGGGTTATTTACCCTCGTGTTTGCATGTATTGACCAGTTAGCTAAAATGCAGATGCTATGATGAGTGTCATTATTCTACTTACCGGTAGCAAACCTATATTGCATAATGCATAATGAGGTTACTTATTACAGATTATTAAACAAAAAAACAAACGTATTTTGATATCATATGTTTATTTATATGGAGAGACTATAGTACCTCAGAAATTCCATTTTATAGAGCTTTTATGCTACTTGTGTAAGGAGGCACATTAAGTTATTCAGTGATTTATGGTGTTAAGCCCCTTTCACATGGACGGTCCGATCGGGTCTGTCAGTTTTTCTGGCGGACCCGATCATTGCCCAATGTAAATCTACGGGCAGCCGTGTGTAAACAAATGGGTGTCCGTTTACACCCTGTTACACCTTACTCTGGCCAGGTCCGGAAAAACAAATGCATCAGAGGTCTGGACCTGATTGTGCTGGATGGGGGGTAATCTGGTGTAAATGGACACATGTTCATTTACATTCGATTCCCCATAGACAGACATTGGTCCGGTAATTGAAGTTTTTTCAAAAACTGTATGGACACAGATGTCACAGCAGTGACATCCGCTCAGCACTGCAGTGATCAGCAGAGGATCCCTAGGGGGATCTTCTCCTGATCATCCCATGTGAAAGGGGCCTTAGACATCTTCACTAAAATATCATTACATGGTAATGGAATTTCAAAAGTATTTTTTTTATATTATCAATTTTGCCACTTTCACTACAATACCTGGTGATTCTGCCATGAAGGTCCATATCCAGGCATTTCCTGGGAAGACAGCGTTCTGTCCCTGCCTCCCAGCCATGCTCCTGCATTGTCACTCTGCCACACGTTCTTTTGTTGGAGACTACAAGTAGCCTTTTTAATATCCAATATGCAGGCATGGTCCATTCTTGTTACCATCAGGAAACCAACTCTGAGAAATGCCATGCAACCATCTCTGGATTACATGCTTGACATCTCTGGATTACATGGTGACTGCAAAGAGGCATTAGCATAGCAGCACTGAAAGGCAGCAAATAATGAAAAAAGGGGAAAACAGTATTTCATTTTAAAATGTGTTTAATTGTTTAATATACAAACTAAATATTATCCAGTTATGGTTTAGACATACTTTTACTTGATGAAGTTTTATTAACATGCTTAATTCAATTCCAGTTCACGTAGGTCTCAGTAGGAGGCTTCCTGATATCCATCTCTGTATCCTGGCCAGAGCATGAATGTGTGCCGAGAATCCCATTTAAAAGGACATGCTTATGAGTAATTAATCAATACTGATAATGAAAAAAGAGGGACAAAGAAAGGTCTAAATCCGGAACAAAGGCAGCATACTGGTCATTATAGCAATAGCAATGCTCATATCTATAATATGACCATAAAAATATGGAGAGTAGCCATATACTTTATATAGCATGATGCAAATGTATTATGGAAGCATTCACAGCCGTTTAAAAAAAAAAATGAAAATGCTTTATTATAATGATTAATGTACCCGGTCACCTATGTGGAAAGCACTGGGATGTAGAATAGCAATATTGTATAGGGCTGCATATTCTATTTTCATTCATTATCTAATCACATTTTCCTACACACTTCTTTTCTTAACAAATATTCAATAAAAATGACTCTTTAATTGGAACACATTGGCTTCCTGTCATCTCAGCTTTTCAGCACAGTTCACTAGACACTGTCTGATGCAAATGTATATACACCGTTTAGTACAAAAGATGCAATTATTAAAGCTACTCCATCCTAAGTCATTTACAAATAATATATTGTGTATAAGCAAGTCAAAATCCCACTCTTAGGAAATTGATGGGAACGCGCTCCTCTGCGAATATAATGGCTTGGCCATGGGTTCGTGATAGTGGTTGATGTGTTTCTGACTTCATCACATCTCATGAGATGAAGAAGGTCACGGAGCATCCTTGCATGAAGGAGAAAGGGTCAGAAGGAGAGTAGAGGGAGGGATCTTCATTTTACACATGCAGCGTAATGGGTGTGTTAGGAGGATGGTAAGCAAAGCTTAGAATCTCCTATATTTTATCAGCAGAAAGGAGGGGAGTGGGAAGTGGAGGACTTCCAGTCTGCAATTGCTGCTCTTGGTTGTTCATAAGATCTCCTGCCACAAGGGGGTAGACATCACTCACACAAGCATTAAGCACTCTCATCTCAGAGGCGAGAGAAGGCAGTACAGTTGATACAGAACATCCCATGGCTCTGTAGCACTGACACTGCCTGCTGAGGGACCCCCCCAAGACAGCCACATCCGATCCCTCCTCCACGTATTGTCACAAAGAGAAAGAACCGAGAGCCATTCACCTCTGAACCCCAGGTAAGGGAGGGTGAGGATTTGGCAGAGTTGCATTTATAAAAAGCTTCATCCCAGCTGCTCCATCTGTCTGACGTTTTCCTCTGCCTTCTTCCTTTTTTTTTTTTTCATCATCACACACCAAGCAGGCAGCCAATTTTAGAAAAGAAACACCTGGAATAGGATTGGCATTGAGAAGGTATGTGTTGTCACCTCCTTTATTTCCCATCTTTTGATTCTGCTGAATGATGGGGTTCTAAAATCTAACCTGTTTGCAGTGCCCCCAGGATATTAGCAGCAGTGGGGGTAGCTGCATCTGTCACGGGAACTAGAGCATTGGCTGTTCTCATCTGCACCAAGGCTGTGGAGACAATTCCAGGTCTGTCTGCTAATTCCTCTCCTTTCATGCTTGATGATATGTGGCTCTACACACCATATAATTACTTGCAGCGTGTGTAATTCACCAACAGATGAATAATGGGGACGTGTAACTCGGGTGTATCTAAGGGTATTCTGAGGGCAGTTTCTTGATTCTATCACCCTGAGAACTGGGCAATAATGACAAGATGGCCAAGCTGCACATTTATCTTTTTCACCCTGCTGCTTTTACTTTGTCAGGGGGTCTTTTTTTTCTCTCATATCACATCTCCATCTTGTGCTTATAGAAACTGCAATGCAAAGGGTGATGCTGGGATTGCTGCACCTCCCCCTCATAGCCTTCCTCCTTTATTTTGCAGAGGAAAAAAAAAAGTCCAGGTTTCAAGGACATGAGGCCAAGCTAACCGGTTAATGTTCCTTGAATAACATAAAACCTGTCCACATCAAACAGGAATTGTGCAATTACATAAATGTAATGGTTGTGATGTTTTTATGGTGCCTGTAATGTATAACATTGCCTTTTATCAGTGTTACATAGAGAACTGTCAACACAGGTGTGTGTTTTTTGTGTGTTTAATATATGTATGCATGGTGCGTATATAT